>NW_027526204.1:147443724-147606689 GCF_048455015.1 Haemaphysalis longicornis | reverse complement strand
TGGGCTTCGCGGCAGTCGAGCTCGACTCTGTACCGTATCTTCTCGCCTTTTACTGTCTGCTACAAGATCGCTGATAAAATCGGTCATGGTTTAAACTAATTGCTGACAGGATATCACTGTTGGCGAGGAACTCGGTAGAGAGAGAGAGAGAGAGAGAGAGAGAGAGAGAGAGAGAGAGAGAGAGAGAGAGAGAGAGAGAGAGAGAGAGAGAGGAGATAGAGAGAGAGAGAGAGAGAGAGAGAGAGAGAGAGAGAGAATATTTTATTCACAGGTAGAAAGTGAGGAGGAGTTGTAGGGAGCGCTGCGAGATTCAGAGGCCTCGAAACAATACACTAGAGAGTGGCTGACCTCACCTAGAAGAGAAGAACTCGGTAGAGACAATAAAGCCAATTATAATAGATAGCGGTGAACATGGAAAGGGAAAGGAGCCGGATAAACATGCTCTGTTTTGGCCGAGTTGCACTAAAGCAGCGAATGCTTCGGTTCATTAATGGGTTGAAAATTGGGTGATTTGATTGCTACCTGTACCTTGCGCAGCGAGAACTAGTATGCGCATTTTGACAAGGGTACGTTTGGTACATCTCAGACAAACATGGTTTCGGTGACTGAGGATGATTTGGGCTAGTTGGTTGAAGACAACAAATTCCACTGATTGATGATGGCAGTCGACAAAAAATAGGAAAATAATTGGCTCAACATTCTCTAGAAAGTAGAGTGTGGCGTGAACGAAGAAGGGAGGGGCAAATTTATTTTCGAACCCAGTAGGGCAGACGGGTGGTGGGAATGACTATATGGGGGGAAGGGGGGGGGGGAGGAAAGGAGTGGGTGAAGCGATTTTAGCACGCTACATACAATTCTATCATGCACGTACGCTTCTCCAAAACGCCACACCCGAAGATGCTGCCCACCATAGCCGAGTTTGAGGGTCGAAACGTGAGCGCGCGTGGCCAGCCCGACGCCGTTAGCTGCCAAGGCAAGCAAGAGTGACACGCGCTGTCGTACAAGAAACAATGCGGAACTCACCTTGTGAAAGGAGAGAAAGCGGTCAAAACACCGCACGAAAGATGCGTCGCTCTGAAGCATCATCGAAGTGTCGAAGCGAAGTAGTGAGGGCGTCCCAAGCGGCCTCGTACACCGGACCGCCACTTCAAAAAGCATCTCACCTAACGACACGTTTGAGACCTCGCGCAAACGCGTCTCCGACAGGTGCATGGTTCTCCTCGGACGTCCATCCATGATTCATAATTTCGTTCTAGTACCGAGCCATGAATGTTCCGTGTTACGTTGCGCTCTGCGTTGTGACTGCCTAACTTTTTGTGTAATTTGTTTTGCATAGATGTTTTTTAGAAGCGGAGGTGTCTGGGGAGGTTTCTTGTTGTTCGGTTAAAAATGCACTGTTGGCCCTTTTTGGAGGATTGCCAGCGAGGTGCCATCACATTTATCTTCCCCCCGTGCACGATTCGCACTATGAAATATGCAAGCCGCGAAACGGCTGTGCGAACGAGTTCTTGTTGCGGCGAGTAATCTCGCGAGTAACACTGCACTATGTTTGGTACTTATGTTTGCGAGCAGGGTATTTCAACCTAGAGAGGTTCAAACTCGGTGTTTCGGCGAAAAAGGAAAAAAAAAAAAATTCGGGTGAAGGAACTGCTTTTATACTCAGCGAAACGAAAGAAATTTAGAATGCACGACTTTGGACCATTGCAGTTCTCGTCATACGAACACAGAATTTTCGACGAGGAATGTTGAGAGGAAAACATACTCAATTGGGGAGTTTACAAAAACTATACATATAAAGCAGTTTTAAAAAGCGCGAACGGGGCTGCACCGAAACAGTTTTTTATGCGATGAACCTCTTACGGGCAGTGCTTATTTCGAAATGTCCTCTGCTCCTTGCACAAGCCCGACCTTCTCTTCAGTCGACACCTGCACCGCCTCATCCTGCATTTCCCCAGCGCAGTTCCAAAGAAAACATCGGACAGAGCAGGCTTGCGCTGCTCGCTTGGTTCTGCGGGAAGCCGGAACCTACTCTTCTGGAGAATAAGGAGAAAGGCGTTAGCGCCGAAGGAAGTGGCATATACTGCTACGAAATCGAATACAATGTCTAAGTATCGCTAGCCAAGGTATACCATATACGTTGAGCGAATAGATCATCTCATGAAGTTGAGAGAGGTTTGCTGAAGTCTGTCTAAGCCGAATGATCAGCCTGGTTTGTCGACTTCTGCTGCCCAAGTCACGCTAGGATCTTTCGACCCCCTCCGTAAAAGAGAAAACGTCTGCTGTGCATTCAGCTCACTTGTGCCAGAAGTTCCCAAGTGTTCGTTTATGCCCCCAAGCCCTGTATTGGTGACCCGATCCTGGACATCCTAATTGAGGCGCATATGCATCATCACGCGTATATACCCTTCACTGGGCTTGTCTAGGCCCAGTGAAGGGCAAAGGCCTCTCCCACAAATCTGCAATTATACCGCCCCTGTGCTAACTGAAACCCCTTCATACCCGCAAACTTCGTCGTCATCTCATCTACCCACCTAGCTTTCTGGTGCCCCCTGCCACGCTTGCCGCCCCTAGGGATCCCCTCTGTTACCCTTATTGACCATCGGTTATCTTGTCTTCGCATTACATTCCCTGCCGCGGCCATTTCTTCTTCTTAATTTCTAGTAAGATGTCCTTAACACGCGTTTGTTCCCTGACCCACTCCGCTCTCTTCTTGCCCCTTAATGTTACATCTATCATATTCCGTTCCACTGCTCGCTTAGTAGTCCTCAATTTAAGTGAGCCTCCATGTTTCTGCCCTGTAGGTGACTAAAGGTAAGAGGCAGCTATCATACACTTTCTTCTTCGGGTACAATGGTAGGCTGCCATGCACTCCACCCCATTGTTATCCTTCTAATTTTCTCTACTTCAAGGTTGGGATCCGGGGTGACTACTTGGCCTGAGTAGATATATTCACACGCTTCGATGTAAGTTTGAGCCGGTGACGAAGTTAAAGCTTCAGCCCGCCTTCCAAGGGAGGTGCCGTGGTACAGGACGATCGCTTAGGTATGCACCTACCAAATTTGCTCCTGCGGGCGACATCGATTGGGTAACGTGCACGTGCTACCACAATTACCTTTGCCACTTTCCTCTTTACCTGTCAACAAGTCTTACTACTCTGAACACGACTTCGCACTTACGGTATGCTGTCTTGTCTTCGTCTTTTTCCTTTTTCTCAGTTACTACGACGCTACCTGATCCCTCGCTGAGGCATTCGTTAACTTTCTTCGTCCCTCCCACATTCCTTATTCAAGCCTTTGCTTGTCTCTCTCTTATTTCTACTTTCCACACTTTTTACATGTCCGCCTTTCTTAGCGAACACGATTGTACAATCCCAAAGCCGGTCGTGAACACGTGGCAGAGTCAGGGGAGAAGCGTCAGCTGCTGTTTTTTGGTTCCGGTCTTCACAATTTGCTTATTTTGTGTTTCAGTCATTATTGGTGTAAAGCACATGCACATTGGCTAAAATAGGAATACAGCACCCTAGCTTAGTGCTGATTGCGCTTTATTTAAGCTTCATTTAAAGGGGAGATATTGAAGAAATATTTCGACTCAACTTTTCTTTAATTCGGCATTTAGTTTTCAATGCCGGTTGAGCAGTGTATGTACAGTCGGTAAAACGCTTGTCTATAACAGCGATTTCGACTTCAACCAGCTACATCCGAAAACTGCCGAAACATACTCGTTCCAAACATGTCGGAGGCAAAAGCGAAGGGCTTCGACTTCAGAATCCCGCAGTAGTTTTATTCAAATCCCGCACCGGCGGGGCAGGATAGGGCTGAGAGTAGGAAAGCTGTGTTATAGACAAGCCTTTTACCGGCTGTACCTTCCGCAAGCGGGAACATTTAGGTACAATATTTCTCACACATTTTCTTTATTGGGTGAATTATGAGGCCTTTCGATATTTACGCTCTCTTTAGAGTACCCGCATGTTGTCAAGTGTTTGCCGACTTTCAGACGTGAAAACATCGACAACTAAAACATTAAATCATACGCGAACCACTCACAGCTTATTCTTCACTGATTCGAGCTTGGTGCCGTGAATCCAGCAGCCGACTTTTAGAAAATATTTCACGGAGAAAGACTGTGGATTGAGTTGTACAGCTAAATGATGGTTGAGCGGAGTGTACTCGAAACCTTCACTTAAGGCCTCCCAACATCTCCTCCCCACGCCAACAAACTCTTACGCTACCGTGTACCCGGACTTAAGCGGGGACGGAACCACAAAGCCGTGGGCTTCCATGTAAACAAGAGCTCGTAAACGACGGCAGTCGTTCGATAGTGGCCTAATGGGATAAAAAGTGGGCTTTAGAGCGACGTGTTATGGTCGTCTTCGCAGCGGCAAAAGATTGCACTGATACTCGCAATTGTCCTGTATTATGGCGCCTTGGTCCATTAGGACGAGACGACGTCTCGCTGTTAGTGATGGCGCCACGGAACGCTGGGACAGTGGCTTTCGCTAAAAAAAATTGCCGTTGATCTCCGAATCCCCGAAGCAACAGCTTCACGGGAACTCCCAACAGCGCTAAAAAACGTTCTGACGTCAATAAAAAAATGTGAGCCATTATTGTAGCAACAGGATCCACCAATAGCTCCCAACGTAACTACGGAACGCGGCCTTCACAAGTTTTCTTACGTGTACTGCATCGTTGCCCACCCGCATACTTACGGTAATCGGATTGCCTGTCTTATGTTGTACCCAAAAACGGCTGGCACTGTGAATGCGGAAGTTCATATGGTTTGGAGGAGAGGGGTTCCGCCGGCAGAGGTGATTTTCATATTGTGACGTGACAACTTATTTAATTGCGTACTTTTTATACGCCACACTCAGCATTAAATATTGTCAGGTAGTATTTGTTGTTTACACCTTCTTATTCAAGAAACGGTTGTCGAGCCTGAATTTCTACTTTGGCTTAGTTCAAACCTCTTCGAGGAAATATAAGGCTTATCTTTGAAGGACACAACGGCAGTTATAATTTCAGTCTTGTGTTAATTACCCACCACGGTGGCTCAGTGGCTAAGGCAATGTGCAGCTGAGCACGAGGTCGCGGGTTCGATTCCCGGCCACGGCGGCTGCTTTTATGATGAAGGCGAAAAGCAAAAAGGCCCATGTGCACGAGATTTCGGCGCACGTTAAAGATCCCCAGGTTGTCAAAATTAATCCGAAGCCCTCCACCACGGCGCGCCTCATCGCCTGCGTTGCGTGGGCGCGTTAAACCCTACTACTAATCAATATTGTGTAAATTTTGACGTGCACGGTTATAATACCCAAGAAGTCCCTCCTTGTCTTCTTAACGCCAGTAAACTATTGCGGTTAGCCCGACTTTCCCAGTACTAAAATATTCGCCCATGATCTGAAAGACGGTATTGGATTCCTGCAATACAATATCCATCAAAGGTAAACTTCAATCTACAGTCAAGAGTAGAAGTTTGTGTGTCTCGCACAGCAGGTCCGTATGGGATGTTAGTGCATTCAGGGATATTGAAACAGTGAGGACACACTTACGTGGGCTGAACAGTGGCCCGGTGGTCACGGGGAAGATGAGTAATCTAAAATAACCGCTACGGTGGCCTGCAAGCTTGTTATCTGTACTACACGTTAAAAAAACTTGGGCTTAAAGTAATTCGTTTTTTGTGCCTTCACCATAAAAACAGCGTGATGTCTTAAGCTCCGCATGAAGGGAAAAACCGTGCACATTGTTGCATTCCAGCCCCGGGTGCACTGTTGTGTCCTTGATGGTTCCTATAGTTTACTTTTCCGTCTTTGTGAGTTGGAAACGCGGGCATCGGTAATGAGCAATGATAATAGTAGGAAAATAATAACAGGTTCGTAGGAATCGGTTATATTTTGAGACCAGTAGCCACAGGTGTTGTCTAGCTATTCTAGATAACCAGGTGCTTTTTATCTGTTCAAGTTTATGGTTGCGACATAAATGAAAGAATCCTCTCTCATAATTCCGGGTCGGGCAAGTGCGCCAGGATCTTCGTTTTTTCGGAGGAAGTTTCTTGCGTCATTGTTTGCACGCAACACATACCCTTGAGGGGAAGGAAGGAAGGAATGCATTTTTTTTCGTCCATCGGGATCAGGTATTGGGGGTGGAGGAGGCCCACAGGGCCACCGCGATCGCCAGGGCCCGGGTCCTGAGTCCTCCGGGTCGCGCAACATCTGCTACCAGAAGTAAGGGGAGGGAACGCTATGGGTCTGCGGGGCATTCGCAGAGGGAATGGTAGTGAGTGTCGAGTGCCCCTCAGGCTTGAAAGGTAGGGTCAGTAAAGAGGTGTGGATGACTGTGTATCAATTGTGTTCTGTGTGGGAAGGTGTGTGTTTGTAGAACGCGCAGCATGTGGCCCGCCTCCGGAGAGAGGTGTTGGTGCGGGGGTGGGTATCGGCCGCGGAGAAGGCTGTAGTGCAGGGCAATATCCCTGTATTGCAGGAGGGAGGTTGGCTTGCCTGCATGGCCATGGCGTGTAGGCGTACTGAAAATGGCGACCCGGTGGATTAGTTCGCTAGCACGAAGGTGCACCACTTCATTAGCGCCTACGCCTGTGTGGGCTGGTGTCCACACCAGGTTCATGATGTCGGACGGAGGATTTTTGGAGAGAATGTTCAATGCCATGGGGGAGATGTTACCGCGAATGAAGTTGCGGATGGTGTGCTGACAGTCAGAGAGGACAAATTCGGGGCTGGGGCGCTGGGTGAGCGCGAGGGCAATGGCTGCCTTCTCCTAGCGTGCCGCGATAGAACGCTTTTTTTTTTGTTACCAACTGTCAATGCTCCTGTTTGCAACCTCTGTGGGGCCAACAAAGTGCCCTAAATTGGACGATTACGACGATCATCTATATCCTAAACAATGCACCTCACATTAGCAACCCTAACTAGGGGCATCCTCCACGAGAAACGAATGCGTAGCAGCTTACGGTCGAACGTCCTTCATATTGAGGTAAATCTTTCTTCCCCTCCATCCGACTACAAGCTTGCCAGAATTCTCCAAGCAAGTACGCTAAACATGAAACATTGCCTCCTAACCAAATGTTATTCCAAATTGATCGTTGCAGTGGTCTTTAGAGGAACTAGTAAAAAGCCTTGAGAATGAGTTGCACTCATCCTACTTTCATTAGGACAGCCCGCGCCTTTAAAAATGTTCGGCTATTCTTCTCAAGGATTACATTAAAGGGACTCTGCAACACTTGCGATAAACGCTCTCACCTTCTGCTTCGCGTCTGGGAGCATCGTGAAATTTATTGTTATCGCGAGCACGGAGTGGCACTGCGCGATTTGCTCGTCGCAATAGATCCGCCCTTCGTTTTGGCTTTACTTTTGTGGGATAACTGATGCATGTTTTCTAGCGCAAAGATAACGACGCGAACACAGAGAAGAATGCGGACGGTAGAGACGCGGATCGGTTCATCGACTGCAAGGTTGGCGTGGTATGCAAGATACCATTTGCCTTGTGGCATTTGCGAGATCGGCCAAACACGCCGGTGCGTAAACAACCGTCTGTATGAGCAACGAGCAGTAGTACAATCAGTTGTGGTAGCTGGACATTTGGCTGATCGCTGCCGCTGCTGCAAGTGTGTTAAAAAATTTGAACACACATTCGTCTTGCGCATCTTCCATGCGCAAACAGATAGTAAATATTCGAGGCATACAAAATTATCTGAGGCCGAGACATGTATGAGTACCCTTTCACTGGCATTGTCAAAAAAAGAACTTTGATATCTAAACAAGAAAGATGCATAGTGACGTAGCGCGTGCGCAGAAATATCGTTTTTGGCTATAGCGTCGGTCCCGTCAGCTTTCTTCTCCGTGTTTGCATCGTTTTTCTTTGCGCTAGAAAACATGTCTTCGTAATCCGGGTACCAACTTGCCCACCTTTCCGCAATAATTAACGTTTTTGTGGATGTTTTAATCAAGTGGCTATCGAGGGCGTTTATTACTTCATCTAAAGAAAACCCGACCAATAGCCAGTACATCGCTGTAATGACGTAATTCGAGTGGTCGAGAAAACCAATACCTGTAAAGGGAGGATAATCTTCATCTGATTGGCATAGAGCAGTAATTGTTATCTGAGGTAGTTTGCGACCTCCTAGTACAAGTTCTGAAAGCATTTAATGTTAAAGAAAAAGTTGAATAAAGTGTTGCAGGGCCCCTTTCAAGGTAGATATTAACATCTTTCAGCTCTCTGATCTTCGTCATTTGCACTTTCAAGCGCACTGCGATGAACTTCGCGCAGTCGCCGAGAGCCCCACCAGCTTCTGGCGTCACTGTCGTTGCCGGGTGCAGCCGCGAGACTGCGCTCCCTTTGACAAACCCTAAAATACCGATCCCTAATTGCCTTGGTTGTCGAGCACGAGAGGACACGCGAGCGAAGCGCTTTTATTCCTGCTCTGCTCCCGTTGTCGCAAAGGCATGCCGGCTCGATGCGACCGAATAAGTAAACGGCATGCCCACGCCCCTCTTGTATGCGGCCCACATACCGGGGGAGATGCCGTCGCGAGCGGTCGTGGAGCGTGACAGCCGGCCGCATACATTCCAGGGCACCTCCGCGTCGCCGGCTTTTGATCTCGCCGCAGAACACGGTGCCGAGATGGTCCCCGTACTTGGATTGGACCTCCAGCGGGAGTCTTAACCGCTGCGTTTAGTTTGGGTGGTCTGAACTGTATCTGTATCATCTAATTAATCTAGACATTTAGACAGAGAGAAAGAGAGAGAGAGAAAGATTAAGAGAAAGAGGTGGATGGATGGATGGATGGATGGATGGATGGATGGATGGATGGATGGATGGATGGATGGATGGATGGATGGATGGATGGATGGATGGATGGATGGATGGAAAGAATATACCTTATTGTAGAAGAGGGTTTATTGTATAATAAACCCTTTGTTACGAGGCGAGGATGCTGTTGAAAAATGCATTTGCCGTATTTATAAACCCAAGGCGTAACAATAACAACTCGTCCACTTCTTCTACCTGTACTCGTCACAGAATCTCCTTTTGTGTAAACTGTGGCAAATTCCCCCTTAACCACATAGTTTGTTAGTCTACTTTTTCGGTGCCTCGTGTCAGTATTGTAAAATAGCGTTTTATTGTCGAGAAAACGTATAAAGTAAAGTGAGCACGTTAAACAAGCCCTCCAGCGCGCTGCACAGTGCGTTACACGCTCATCTATTATAGCGAGCTTTACTTCAATTGTGACGAACATTCAACAAATTCAGGACAAGGGCTACAGTAGTCTAATTAGACATTATAATGGTGTATATAGTTCCCCCCCGTAATTTAATTGAGGTAAACGCGGCAAAATGCCGGAAGTGCCAAAAACCGTGTTTTAGCAAAAGTTTGTGGACAGTGCGCCATAAAAACACGCAGCCCCTTTTGTGTTTCATATATATACGTCTACAATATATAGATGCTTGTTTAACCGAACGTGTGAGGTAGCAAACCTATGCTTCCCAGGAATACAGACATGGATTACGAAATACAACTACTGCAGTGTATGTATGAAGTGCGGTCAAACTAAATCATAAAAAAGGGAGAACTACAGATATATTTACTGTATGTATATATTTAAAGCTTCGCCCATGCACCTTAGACGCTACGCAACTTGGGCTTGGTGCAATCACCCTTCCTCTGAGTAACGGGGTAACAGACAACAGTTTTTCAGGACAGTTCCTACAACCGACTGCATGGTTCGCCCCCTATAGTCTGATAATTCGTCGTGTGAAACGAAGAGACATCGAATTTCCGTTGTACAGGTGTAAGACCACGAAGACAAATTTTCACGGCAGCCGCATCAAGCATGACGGAAAGCGATAGGCTCATTAATTGCATTACCTGGGCTGTGAACTGTGCAGCAGTGTTCTCGGGCTTCCTACTGTCCCATCCTAAAAGATCGAAGTAATAAACGGTCGTTCAACATGTTGATTTTAGTTGTCTAGAAATGTTTTGTTTTTCATATACATGCATCTACAACATGTGATGAACAGGCCTAACAGGTTCTCGTTGGCTGTAATTTCTGCCTGGGAAAATGGGCTCAATGAGAGTACTCTCCAAGCAACCGTGTGCAGTGCAGCAAAGCCCACAGGGCGTATGTGTGTTGCTAATAGCACAGTAGCTCTTGCGAAAGGCTGTTAGTTAAATAGCCTCCGTAAGGCTTTGCAAGAGCCGGTAGTATCGGCCAAAACGGTTATAACTAAGTCATTGACCTAAAGCTTGGGAAGCAACGCTCATTGCAGCCAAATACATCAAAACCACAGGTTTTACGAGATAGACAGCAAGACATTGGTTTACAACAAGTTTTACTGATGCTTATAACAGGCTGCGAAGGCATATGTAACAAAATAGTTGTCCACGCAGACAGAAATAACGTTATATAAAAGCTGCGCAGGGTAAACAAGGGGAAAAATGCAAGTAAGCCCAAAGAATCCAACGAATCGACCCCGAAAATGGCAGTATTCCCATGGCACACAAACACAAATTCAAATATCCCGCCGCATCGTACGCACGCGTTGTAGATGAAACCCCGTAAGAACATGCAGCCAGAATTCATTTGTTTGTTGCGTACGCAAACACACACACGTCAAGGGTAAGAATCAAAATCTGCACTGACTGACTAGGCGGTTATTCGTCCTCACAAAACAATACACAATGGAAATATAGTTTCGAGCATGCTCTTCAACGATTAACAAAAAGTACAATTCAACAGACAACAGCAAGCATATATCAAGTTTACTATTGAAAGGCGCGCTTAAATGAGTGACAGTTCATTTCCCCGAAACTATCAGGGAAATAATACAGTGTTAAATCAATGTTGAGAGGAAAACAGCATATATATTACACAGAGTTCACATCAGCAGCGTATTGGCGGATGGCGTGCGTTGCTGGTCGTTCGGCGGACCGACGTCTTCCTCCACGATGAACGGTATCCTTGGCGCGATACTTCTTTGTTACGGGCTTGCTGCGGACTCCCGGACACTTAATATCTAGAAAAAAAAAGGAACGGGAAAGACGTCCAGATGAGCCCATATGCATATATGAATACATACATACATGCATGCATGCATGCATGCAATTGATTGATTGTGGTGTTTAACGCGCCGACGCAACGCAGGCGGTGAGGCGCGCCGTAGTGGAGGGCTCCGGATTAATTTTGACCACCTGGGGATCTTTAACGTGCGCCGAAATCTCGAACACACGGGCGTTTTTGCTTTTCGCCTCCATCAGAAAAGCGGCCGCCGCGGCCGGGAATCGAACCCGCGACCTCATGCTCAGCAGCGCAACGCCTTAGCCACTGAGCCACCGCGGCGGGTGCGTGCATGCAAGCATACGTACATACATACATACATACATACATACATACATACATACATACATACATACATACATACATACATACATACATACATACATACATACATACATACATACATACATACATACATACATACATACATACATACATACATACATACATACATACATACATACATACATACATACATACATACATACATACATACATACATACATACATACATACATACATACATACATACATACATACATACATACATACATACATACATACATACATACATACATACCAGGGTGTCGAACCGGAACCGAACCGAACCGAAAACCGGAACCGAACCGGTATTTTTTCCGGAACTGAACCCGAACCCGAACCGTTATTTTTTGAGCACGCTGAACCCGAACCGGAACTGAACCGGAAAAAGAAATAACGGTTACCGGTTCATGCCGAAACGGTTCGACCCTCTGTTGTTGATATTGCACAGTCAATGCAATTCAGGCCTTTTTTTCTTTCCCGTACCATCAACTTCGTACTTGCTCGCGCACTTTCCCCTCCAGACAATTGAACACTATCACGCTTTATGTAACAACAGGGGAAATGAATGAGCACCAATGTAGCATTGGTCTGTTGCTGCTGGAGGCGCGAGCGTAGTGCAAGCTGACCAAACGAAATGTCATTCTCGGCAGCTTGCAGGTGATATAAAACGACTTTGCCCTTCCCTAGCTGCGACTTCATTGGAGAAATCAGGCTGCAGGAGTGCTCCACTGCGCAACAGCGAAAGCTCACACCCGATGTGTGCAAACTTTTTGCATTTCATAATTTGTTGAAAAGGTCCGACACCTGCAAGTTATTAATACTTGACAAGTGTGACCGCAGGAGCTGCTCAGTGGCTAAGTTGTTTGCTAAGCCGTTTGCCCAACTCGCTACATTGCTTCTACTGCTACTCGTTCCGGAGGGGAGTACTGCTGTGGACGAATTAAAGAGCGTCTACCCAAAAAGTCCCATCTCATGCTCCACGTGTCAAATTTCCCTTTCATTTTGTAACCGCATTACCTGTTATAAGATTCCGCAATGTAGCACACGGAACGATGGTAGGGGTTCAGGCGGTACGATGACATACTGATTGTAATGCACACTTTCGGTATCGCAAAAGGAATTGCAGTGGTCAGAGCAATAATGCAGTGACTGAGCGTAACTAAAGCTTACTTTTAACAAAAGTGTGGCTAACACATTCGATAAGGTGACAGCTAACAAATTATTCAGGGTTACCAAATAATATAATTCATTGGTAGTATTTATGTGCCTGTTGTAGAATTTTTCTGTTTTGTTACAAATATAAAAAATGTGCGCCATTGTTATTAAGCGCTGGTATTTGAACACGCCCGTACGCAGGACTAAATTTAAGGCCTCAAGGTTAGCGTGATGGGCGATTGCATAGCGACAATTGCGATTTCAACAAAAAAGGAAAGGACAGAAAATATATCCCACCATCATATCTCTTGGCATTGGCTTTATGAATAGTTGCTAGGACAACAGAAAGTCTGAGCGATAAAGAAGGTGGTAAATCGTCGCCACTTCATGTGTTTTTCTAATATCTCCTAATTGTTTAAAGTTTCCTTTGCAATTGCGCCACTGCCCTTGGGGAGCAGCACCATTTTGAATGTCAGTTTGTGTTTTGATTTGACGGTCGTTTTAAACTAGTAAATGTTTTTTTTCTAATTTTAGTGATAATTCAACTAATCGAACCGGTTCGCGAACCGGTTCAAGCTCCCGAACCGGTTCGCGAACCGGTTCGGTACGTGATTTTGTCGAACCGGAACTGAACCGGAACGAAATTATTTCACCCGAACCCGAACCGTAACCGAACCGGTATTTTTTTCGGTTCGACACCCTGATACATACATACATACATACATGCATGCATACATACAAACATACATACGTATATGCATACATGCATGCACACATGTCCACCCACCGCCTACGCTAGCACTCAACGCGATAATGAAAAAAGTTTTCCACTCCACTCCATTCCACACATACAAACATGCAAGCATGGATGCACGCATACATCCATACGTACAAACATACATACATGCATGCATGCATGCATGCATACTTACCTACCTACCTACCTACCTACCTACCTACCTACCTACATACATACATACATACATACATACATACATACATACATACATACATACATACATACATACATACATACATACATACATGTATGCATGCGTGCATACATTCATGCATAAAGACATCATACGTGCATGCGTACGTACATACACACATACATAGAAACATACATGCATGCATACATGCACACATACATATATCCTAAGTCTTCTCGACCACAAAGAATTCGAAGAATATGATTTACCTTTAAATGTGACAAAAATATTTTATGTCAGTAAGAAAGACACGTGTTTTCTCTAGATTTCCGACATAAAAAAATTCAGCTTCGCTCGAGACGTAAGCTTGTATATTGAATTTATTGTGGCCTGCTCATTTCCGGCTTGGCCTAGAAAAATTTGACAAAGACTGTACATACTATGTACATACGTGCGCACACAAACACGATACTTGTTACCATATAGAAGTTTTCGATGCTCAAAGTCCGCTAGTAATATGTAAGATAGCTGGCTTTCCTCAGAAAAGTCCGGTTAGCGACTGGTTTTTATAGTCTTTGCACACTGATTATGAATAAAAGGTTATATATCGCAGGCGAGTCCAAATGACGTTTTTCTTTTGCAATGCGCGCGATCTCCGACGAAAGGAACATTTTCCCCCCCCTCCTTTTCTGGGACGTCTCGTGATGGTCAGTGATGGTCACGCTCCTACCGCGATAGATATCGGAAACTTTGCAAACGCTCAGCTGTTAGCCCGGAGTTTAGTAGCATATGCGCGAGGTCCTAAGCTTATTCAACCACTGGCTTACGGGTGTGTTTAAGTGTCTTGTGGTTTGAATTTGAGCGGGGACCTCAAAGCAGTGACGTCTGTGACTGCTGCTCACCGGTTTTGTGGGGCAATTTGTAACCAGCGAGACCAGTGTAGATAGTTTAATTTGCTTAGAACAAGGAAAATTAGTACCCCAGTTGTTTGTTCACATCTAAGTAATCACTCACACACGCGATTTTTCGGCGCTTTATGGTCGGTGCACAAACATATCGCGTTCCTGTAATGTACACATGGGAACGCGATATGTAGATATACGAACGCGAATTTGTAGAAACAGCTTCTTGTTCCGGGTGTATACACGAACTTATCATCCCAACTTTCCTTAATGATTCGCCTTATTTTGCTTGCAACTGTCGTTCAGTCCTGTTGTGTGCTTCGTGACGCCCACCGAAGTCGAACAGTTTTTGTGTCGGGAGCAATATATGGGGCATGTCGGCAAAATAGTCGCGTCTACCCACATCGGTATATGTCAACACAGCAAGCGACGAAAGCGCACAGAACGATGGGGTGTAGGGAGTGCAAGAGCTTCTGTAGTTAATTCCACAAGCTAGGTGCAGCACTGTGGAGGCTACATTGTTGTCAACAGCCCTCCCTCTCAGTGCGCCTAACTCACCGCGAAGGAAGCGACAAAAGGCGCCTGGGCCTTGCGGTTCCACTTGCCGAGAGGGGAGAAGGGAATGTCCTTTCGGGGCCCCCTTCACGGCGAATTAGGCGCCCTCAGTGGGCACTGTATTGACAAAAATGTAGCCTCCACAGTGCTGCATCTATAGTTCATACCACAAGCTAGCTGCAGCACTGTGGAGGCTACATTGTTATCAACAGTGCGGCCACTGAGGGTGCCTAACTCGCCGTGAAGGGGGTCCTGAAAGGACACTCCCTTCTCCCCTCTCGGGAAGTGGCACCGCAAGGCCCCTGCGCCTTCTGTCGCTTCCTTCGCGGTGAGTTAGGCGCCCTGAGAGGGAGGGCTGTTGACAACAATGTAGCCTCCACAGTGCTGCCCCTAGCTTGTGGAATTAACTATAGCTTGTGGTATGAACTATAGAAATCCTCCGTTGAATCATCGCTCAGGAGACAGATCCAAACCCATTCCATCCCCACTCGACCCATTTTCACCCACATATCGCCATCCCTCTTTTCAAATCCCGCTTGTCCACACTGCGGGGACTACGAAGACACCCCCCCTCGCCAACTGGAACTGCCTCCCCCTGCTTCCTCTTCCCCTCCTCCCCTGCCCCCCCCACCTGCCCCCCCCCCCCGTCTTCTGGCTGTCTGCCCTCGCGCGCTCGGATGCCCAGTCCCAGTGCGCCCTGGTCGACAGGGCTCGGGCCTATAGAGCTGCGCTTCCGCGGCTCAACCGGCCGTACTAAGCCTGGCCGGGAATAAAACGTGTTTCGCTATCTCTCGCCCTCTTTCTCTAGAAAGAGAGAGAGAGAGAAATTTCATTTCTCCAGCAGAGGCTGATGTGTGGGCGTCGCCCCGTGGAAGGCGTCCCTAGTCCGGGATGCCTTGACTTCGGCTGGCCGTCCGTGCTCGGGTCACCAACTTAAGCTGGATATCCGGGTCCGGGCTGGCCAGGGAAGCCCTCCACTGCTCGAAGGTTGGGTTGGAAAGGGGGGGCAAGTCTGGAGTTCGTTGGCACTCCCATATGATGTGGTAGAGGGTGCCAGGCTGGGGACAGTAAGCGCAGAGGGAAGGTTGTTGGGTGGGGAAGATGAGGTGGAGGCGGGTGGGATGTGGATAGGTATTCGTTTGGAGCCGCCGCCAAGTTGTAGCGTCCTCTCTGGAGAGGCGCCAATGTGGTGGTGGGAGACGAGAAAGCTGCCTTCACAATGGTGCCAATGTTGCCACGGTGACTTCAAGTCGAAGCACGGCTCGCCACCTGGCTCTGCGCAGGGCGGCGACACGCAAACACGTGGCAAAGGCGTGCGTATCACTACGAGCCTCGAAATCACGAGAGAGAGGAACGAGATGCTCATGCATTCTATAAGACCCTCCAACGGATATTGAAGTAATTTTCGTTCTTGTACTATCGGGCACACTAACGCTTAACATCAGTAACACTAACGACATAGTCGGGCATGCTGTTCGTGACAGCAATGCCTGGCTGCAACAGACAAGCAGCGCGGCACGGTAGCTTCGACAAGAATTTCTCACGTTACCCAGCAGTCCTAACAAGTTGCTGGCCTAGTTTACTCCCGCCAGACAACTGTTGTTACCGCGAGAGGGACAAATTCGGCCATGCTCGCTTTTTGCTCCTACTTCTTTCTGGCAAAACAGATCCGTCTGAAGCGCCGTTGCCGTTGTGATGATTTCCGCCATGATCCACCGGCAATTAAACTTGTGGGAGCTCAAGCGAGGAAGCTTCCGCAAAGGAGGCCCCGTGCGCTGCATGCCGGGAAAAGAAAGTGGAACCTCTGGGAATCCGGAAGCAAGAGCATGGTGCTGCAGCGGCGCTGAGAGAGATGGATAAAGACAACCCGGGAAATACTCCGATCTGCGCCGTGTCTCTTTTTTTCTCTTCCCTGGTCGCAATTACGGTATTTTCAAGGTCCTATGGCAATTTCCGCACCTCCCTATCATCTTTCCTTCCACTCGCGCACTGATTAACGCAGAGAGAAAGGAAAAAAAGAAAGATAAGTAAGTCCTCGACGCTTCAAGAGGCGCGTTGCTTGGATAAATGCGAGCCTTTCGAGATGAGCCGCCTCTTAACCGTTCCGGGAACGGCACCAGCGAAGCGTTAAGTTTGAGAGGAGGCTGGATTCAGAGCGATTCCAAGCAGGATTCGCATTCGTTGATGAGGAGGCAAAAGAAAAGACGAAAAAGCAAGGAAGATTGTCCACAGTAAAACGAAGCTTTGAGTTTTGCCGGGAACTACGAGGGTTGAAGGACACAGCAGACACATCCTTTCGCTTCGCATCTGCCGACATATTTGGTTGTTAGACGTCCACGGTGCCAGGAACGCCTCGTGGGAGAGCAAAGAAGCTTCCGCGAAAAAAAATTGGAATTTCTTCAGGTTGGTTTTATGCTGTCGGCGAGGCCGTATAGTGGAACAAAAGATCGTCGTATCCTACTGTTCTAAACGAATGGAATGTTAGGAAGACGACAGCCTTTCTCTAGCTACCTAAAAGCAAAATTTTTGGTGTCTGTCTGTCTGTCTGTCTGTCTGTCTGTCTGTCTGTCTGTCTGTCTGTCTGTCTGTCTGTCTGTCTGTCTGTCTGTCTGTCTGTCTGTCTGTCTGTCTGTCTGTCTGTCTGTCTGTCCCTGTCACTCGATCCACCCTCCCACGACAAAAAAGCAGATGGAATACTGCTTCAACGCGAAGTGCACAAAAAACCGTTCAAAGCGCCGAAACTGCTGCTAGGTGTCATTAGGCTTATTGTGGGCCCAATTTACCAGCGTTCTTTTAGGTAAGAATTCACGTCGCTTTGGTTTTTAAGATAGAAAATAATGAATGCGGTAAAAACCGTGTCGAAGGGAAGTGGTAGGTACTAGCAGATGTCGCGTAAACCGTGCGATCCCGGGAATATTGAATTGCATTGAGTGAACTTCCTGTGCATTCATCATGGAGGCAGCGAGATGGAAGAGGAGGATCGTGAGGGGGAAGAGGAAAGGGCGTTAAGTGGCAGGGGTGGCAAAAGACATCTGCCGTAGAGAAAGTGGCCAGTTTACTGCTATAAAATCAACTATATCCCACTGTCGAAACGCCAACGAGGAGCGAACACGACGCTTTCCAAAATACAGTCCAACACCAAGCCAACCAACCCAAAAGTGAGTGGATGCTATTGGTCCAGAGTATGGCGTAATATGGCGCATTTTAAGCGAACGCCTGTTTCTTATCAGGACAGTTTACTGTACTGTGATCGTGGCCTCTAGAGCTTTACTGATACGGGCATTCCATGGCTTCCCCTAGCGTTGGACCATTGTCGTTGTTAGACGGAGAGGTGTGTTTAGTGTCTAATTTTGCACGTCCATGCACCCCTCTTTCTCCCTATCAAAACTGCCAAACTGCTTCACCCGTGTCGGATTGGCGGAATCGGACAGACGTCGGCTCCATAAAACGAGGAACCCTGGTTCGAATCCAAACACGGAGAGCGACTTAATTTTTCTTCACTCCACCCACTATCACCATCACCATCACCGTCAGAGGAAGTTGGCTTTCCTGCAGTGCGTTTTGGGTGCACTACAAACGACATCAATGAGAGGCTGAAAACTTCGCTTTATTAATTACTACGAAGTTTATCACAGCGAAGCTTTGGTGTTCTTACCGATTGCGCCTGAAACGCGAAAACGCGACGGTGAAGTGAAAAAAAAAAAAAAAAAACGTTTCCCGTGGCTGGAATCGAACCTGGGACCCTCGCTTTATGAAGGCGGCGTTCATCCGAATGCTCCATTTCTTTTTTTTTTCCTTTATTGCCTTGCTTTGACAAAAACCATGCACCAACACACAAAACCAAAAAAAAAAAAAAAACTCTACAATGATAAAACTGCTAGCCGACAACTTGCCAGCAGAAAGACTGTTAAAATTGCATAAGGTCTGTGAGCGTTTCCATCACGGGCAGCCAATCAGGAGAGTCGGGCTGAGTTATCATTTTAATAGACTCGGCGAAGTATTCTCTATCACGCTTTCAGTCAGAGTCACGATGGCGCATGGCCATACGTGATTTTCATATTCCGTGCAGAGCCAGGACCATCATGAGGTCTTAGGGTACACCGTTGTCGCACTCGATCGGTAAAAACATGATTTCGTGAGCGTCAAGTAGAATTCTCCATTTCGACATGGTCGAAACTCAGTCCAAACTCAGAAGAGAATAAAATAATCCGTCACGAGAAAGCTTCTAGTTCAACCATCGACGTCGTTTGACGGCAAACTGCATGACTCTTTCACGAACTGTGAAAGCGACGACAAGGTTGCCGGTGCCGTAGCGAACTTGTGAGCATTTAGCGGTCTGCGGAAAATTTGTGTAACGAGGGGTAGTGTGTCCACTTGGTGTTTTGCAAATAGTCTATTGGGGCCCTTGTGTAAAAACCCGTTTTGACGAATCTGTTGCTTTTTGTGGCAGAGAGGCATACAGTTGTGTTTAACTTGAAGAGTAAAACCACCGAACAGTGTTTAGTTATGGTTGTTTTGCAACTTTTTATGAGGACGTGGACATGCAATGTCATGACGTTGATGGGGAGATGGGAAGGGGACGGCGAAATACAATAGCAATTAAAGGAACTTGCATTTTTTGATGATGGAAACGGCGGTAAATTGAGAAAATGTTTTACGTTGCTTGGTGCTGTGCTCTTGGGGACGTTGTTTTAGACTCGTTAGTTACCTTGCACTCTCCACATGTAATGTAGCCTTTTTAGCATCCTATAGTGTGTGGGATCACTCACTCACTCACTCACTCACTCACTCACTCACTCACTCACTCACTCACTCACTCACTCACTCACTCACTCACTCACTCACTCACTCACTCACTCACTCACTCACTCACTCACTCACTCACTCACTCACTCACTCACTCACTCACTCACTCACTCACTCACTCACTCACTCACTCACTCACTCACTCACTCACTCACTCACTCACTCACTCACTCACTCACTCACAAGAGCGCAACTTAAGTACGCGGCCTCACAGTTGGCAGAAAAATTTATAGGTGCTTAGCAATTCCTCCGTTAAGTGCGCCTTTACGAAATCCTGCCATACGGGAAGCAAATTCAAGCAATAAAGCTCTCCCAGGTGAAGCATTAACCAGTGATTGCCTAAGAAAGCGTACTTAATGGTCTGGAGGAACGGGCATATCTAATCGAACAAGGAAACGAGCTGGCTGCTGAAGCTTTCAGCGTATAAAGAAATTTAAATGTGGCACTTGTACTGAGGGCCGTAGCCAGAATTTTTTTTCGGGAGGGTTGTGGATTTTGGGAAGGGGGTAGTTTTGCTGAAAGCAATAGTAAGTATTGCTCACGTGCTGCCTGGAAAAGATTTTAGGAGGGGTTCGAACCCCCACACCCCCCCCCTCTGGGTACGGCCCTGCTTGTACTGAACGAATCGGAGCTGTGAAAATGATACTTGAGATTGGGTATAACTTGAAAAAACACCCATTCCTTGAGTCAGTTCAAATAAACGGGCGCGCGCATACCGCCCTACCCCGTGGTTGCATCCACCAGTAAGCATAGCAATAATGAGAAGCCCCAATCACAATAGCGTGTTTCATAATGGAACACAATACAGGTGTTGTAGGTTTTGTTCCATTTACACGCCGCTAAGTGCACCCTGCTTAAGCGTTACGTGTTAGCAGTTAAAAAGATGAAGGAAGCTCACGCTAGCGAGTAAGACTTGAATGTAGCGAAGCTGTAAGCCACCTTCCCGACCATCACGAAGGTTTAACTCCACGATTGCAGCCGATTTGCTTCTTCTTCGCTGCCGTAAAGACCTTTGCTCTATCATTGTTGCTACAGTAATCTTCTCTCATCTATATAAAAGTTATTATAATCATTGGACGTTACCTTAGAGGGGCGTAAGCTATGACGTGTCCTCCTCGTTCCGAGCGAGTGTTGCCACGGCTGCGGTGAACGCTGGAGTTTTTTTTTTTTTTGGGGGGGGGGGGGGGGCAATATTAGGCAGTCTCCCTAAGTGGGTATGCGTGTCCTGACAAACGTGCACTGGAGACGGTAGGTGGTCGCGAAGTTGGCCCGCACCACGAGCGCTCAGCATTTTCTTGGTTTTTGTAACTGCCGGGCGCTCGCCGCGTCTTGGCCAATCTCCTTAAGTCGATATGCTTGGCTTGACGAACTTGCGCAAGGGAGTCTGGGCGGTCGACGCGATGCACGCACACACGAGCGCTAGGCGATTTCTTGGTTTTGTTAACGGCCGGACGAGCGACCGCCGCGAGGCCCGCGCACACGTGACCGCGTTCACGGGCGTGCACGCGGCAATTTTTAACTGCGGACACGAAAAATTACGATTTGCTAAACAGCTTCGTTGTTAAAACCTCACTGTTGTAGCCGGAACATAACATCCCGGATGATTGCTTCAACATGGATCGCACGGTGGCTAGCACGCTTTTCCTTTTTACTAGAATTTTACTAACATATTACTTGGTTGTGCTAACATATTACTAGGTTGTGCTAACATTTATTAGTGCAACCTACGCTAATATAACGTGACTTGCACTACCTTAAACTGTCCTAAGCTGAAGTAATTTGACCACTCGGTGAACGGGATGGCTATCAACGAACGGCAAACGAAATAGGGGCAGACGAAAGACCTGATGGAGGGGGATGTTCAAACTTCGTTACTTCGTTGGACCCTGAAACAATCATGACGCGAAGGCGCTAGGGGCGAAATCTCTGTTGACTTTACTGGGGAGCTCAGGGCTGGACGAAGGCCTGTGACCCCTCTGGGCATATCTTTTGCTGTCGTATATTTTGAGTGTGTAAACATCTCGGAACAGATCTTGATTGCCGGTTACATCATCACGTTTTGTATAGCGTTGTTTTATGTTCGTTTTGGGTCATATTTTTCTCTACTGCGGTGTGTGCACGGGGCTTTATTCGCCGATGACCCTCCGCCATAGTTTTTCTTTTTGCTTTTTCGTTTCACTTTGTTCACCTCACTCTGGAGTAGGAAGCCCTGTTGTTAGAGGCGGACACTTCCCATTTTTATTAAAACTTGCTCTCTTTTTAATGGGGAATTAACTGAAAGAATTGGGCTAAAAAATTGGCACAGCTAACTCAGGATAGAAGTGGCTGTAAATTGTTGAGGAGGATATTTGTCCTGTTAATAAACAGGCTGTTAATTAGTATTATGGTCGAGGTAAGTCAACAAAGAATGACTTTAGGGGAACCAGGAGAATGGCGTAAAACGTGCTTCGAACACTTAGTATAGTTTTCTCTCATTATGAGTAATTCGAGGTCAAAGGCGCGGACCACTTTCATTATCTTAACTCTTGCAGCATTCGAGGGATCACGGATAGACTAGTGAAGTCTGACCATGTAAGACCACGTAGAGAAGATAAACCATGCTGTCAGCGCTGAGTTGTGGTAAGAGGGGCGGATTTTAAATCACCCGTATTCATTATACCAGAGGGCGAGGCACTTATAGAGGAACGGACAGTCGGGCGTTTCCCCTCACGAAAACATCATCGGTGCAATAGGAGCCATAACGATTGTTCTCGCCGAATGAACCATATAAAACCCAGTGAGCCACATCCCTCCCTGCATAACGACGCAGTCGTTGCTTCTGGTGTAGTTTTGGAAGAAGAAGCTCCTGTCCAGGGGATTACTGGAATGAAGTTCAACCACTTCAACCTATTCGAGCGCCCTCGGTTACTGTCATGACGGGCGGCACTATTTGGCGGTATTCCGAATGACGGTCGTTTTCATGCGAAGGCGTGGGCCTCTTAGGACAACTATTCGAAGATGGCGCCACGACCTCGGTAACTGCGGCTTAGGGCTGCTATTAATGGGGCATGAAGAGGAACTTCAACTTTGCTTAAATTATTGAACTGGACATTCTTAACTCACTAAGCTGTTTTACACCCACAAAAGACGGTTTTAACAAAAAAAGAAAATGCGAGAAATATCACGAAACTTTAGAATTTCTCTCTACGGTGACGTAATGTGAGCATGAGTGACGTATTCAGGGTCCAAGCTGAAACTTGATTGTTATGCTGTATTCGGGTGGTCGCTCTGATACTCCAGCTCGGAGTACGTCGATGTGGACGCTTCCCCCAATCTGAGCACGAGTGACCGCTCCCAACCGAACGCGCACCCGATCTTAGAGAGCAAGCGACCGTGGCGCCGCGGCGCGGCCAGCACGGCTACTGAAAACCGCCACGCCGGCCAAGGTGTTTCAATCATAGAGTTTCTTACAATATAGACTACAGAGGAATCTGGCGCTAGCGTCTACGCGGCTCACATCAAGGCCGCCTATGTCGTCACGGGCCGCCATTATGACATGCGCTCACCTTAGTTTCATCATTGGCTTCGATTGAAATGTTTTAGTGACCGCAAATTTAAACAAAGTGCCACAAAAACGCGAAGAATGGTGTGCAATTATGTAACTGTAAAAATATAACAGGTTGTTTTATAACTAAAAAAAAAAGGAAGTAAAGCGTACTTTTGCCGGAACGGTTGTAGCTTCTATTCTGCGGCCAAGGTGGTAGTTACGAACAATGTTAATATTCGGGGGGGAGGGGGAGTCATTAGAGACTCTTATTTTATTAATTTTACCGATATTTGAAATAATAAGTTGTTTGAAGAGTTTGGAAAGTTTTTTGAGCGCGCCTATGAAAACGTCGCCTTCGTGGTGAACCGGTGCACCGACCGTAAGAACTTGCTGCTGAGCGAGCTGGTGAAGAAAACTTGCAGAAAAAAGAAAACGTGGCGTTAAGCAGTCGTGGACGATGACAGGATAGGACGGAAACCGGCGCCTGTATCTGTCGTATCTTGTCTTCTTCGAAGTACGTTTTGTTTCTTCTTTTCGTCAGCTACAAATTTCGCGGCGGCATATTACCCGCTCAGTCATACGTCCTTCTACTGCGGCATGACCAACGTCAGGTACGATCACGCACTGCCTGCTGTTTAACCGAACACAGCTATCACAGAACAGGGAGAATTTCGGGTTCCTCGTAGCTCGTACACGTTGTGATGCATAGTGAAGGAAGAAAATCCCCAAAACTGCTTAATAATGCGATTATCATGCCAAGCCCAAGCCAAAAAGTGGGGTCTTACGATCTACCCAACGTCGACATGGCTTACCAGGCGCAGTTTCCTCTCTAGTATATTTACGAAGAAACTCAATGGTTTCAACAAATGGCGGCCTTCAGAACGGACGTGTCCTTTTCGACATGATGCGTAGATGACTTCAGTAATAGCACGAGAAGCAAAAACGTCGAAACACGACCACAACAAACCGCTGGCAAGGCCTCAGCGAACGCCACGGACTAGTCAGACGGGCATGGGCGAGTATCGGCGGCGGCCGGGGTCACATGACCAGATCGCCTCCGGATTTCGGCGGCGCTACCACTTCGAAGTCAGAGTAGTCGGAGGCACTCGGAGTGGAGGACGATGCTCTGAAACGACCAACCGAACATACGCCGAGCGCTCGATTTCGACCACCCGAACACGGAGTAGCTTTCCGGAGTGCTTCAGAGCGCTCTAGAACGACCACCCGAGTAAGCATTGGTGTGGTAACTGCACGTTTGCCTTCAAGCGATACAATGAGGCGGAACTATAGTCCCCTTTCTTGATGGTGGCTTAGGTCACCGGCAACCAATGGCACTAACAATCTATATTATGTCGCGCTATTGAGAAGTCGCCGAAAAGTGGCTGCGTAGTGGCCACTGCTTTATTTTTACTTTCATTTTCATTATTCTATTAGGTTTGCGATAACATTGGTATCATTGTTATTTGGACAACGCAGTTTTTTAATGAATGAAACTTTTATGTTATATTTATTGTCCCCTTAATGGCACGTACCACGAAGTAGTGCGCAGCGTAGCCACGAATTAATTGTTTTCTTGAAAAAGTGTCCTCATATGAATTTCAACCACAGTAAGTTTGCTTCGCAAGTCGAAAATCCTCATCAAGGCAAGGCAACAAAATATTCGTATAAGTGACATCATCAGAAAGAGAAGTGCGATAAGGTCACCGTAATGACGCCACCGCAACTTCTTATTTTCTTATTATCCGCGGATACATGAAGTACCTTACTTTAAAATTTGGGGATATCTATTATGGCGGGATAATCTTTCAAGTAAAGCAACTTTTGAACATGTCGATGTAGAAGTAAATATATTAAAACATACCGGCTGGCGCCAGCTGTCTTAAAATTTTGTTATAACCCAGTTGAATACTCAAGGAGAGAGTTGTAATCAAAACAGATAACCGCGAGAGTTGGATTAGATTCAGAGTTTTGAATTTACAGTTTTTGGATTACAGTGAGTGTGTTATGCGCTACAATAGAATTATTCAGAAAACTTTATGAGTTCATTTGAAATTATTTACGTTCTGTATGCATAAAAAGAACAGAATCACGAAAGAAGAACTCATGAACTGAGCGTCCGTTGGGTTGTTCCCCACAAACAGACCGACGACGAAGCGCCAGGGGCACGATAGTGCAGTCACGCAAAACCCATAATTGATAAGGCTGTGGTTCGCATCCTGGAACCTTTCCGGGGATCCCTCCAAGACAAGCGAAAATTGTCAAACTTTTTTTTAGAACGAAATTTGCCTATACACCCTCTGCTATGCGCGCTTTATGTGTGTCTGTATTTCTCGTATAATGTATGTTAGGCAAGAAAGCCGACTTTTAAGCCCCTCCCGTGCTCACAAGTCGAACAGGAGTGCCATGCGGGAAGTTTACTTTTACTTTACCTTACACTTTACTTTCGCTCCGTCGGCAAGGCTTGGCAAAGGGCAGAAAGGGAGGAGTGTCCCAGAGGGACTCCCAGACCACATGATATGCCTGCACGAACCCCACTCGCAGATACCACTTTGGGAACTACTTGATTATACCACTTACTCTAAAGTAGGGACGAATATCTACGTCAAATGAAGACAGCCACGTGACGTTTCAAGTTTGAGCTTCCCGCTACTTTTGCAGCTTCCTTGCGGGTAGATATAAATCTATACGCTATTTGATTCACACTTGTGCCTGGAGGCGTCCACTCGGATGTTCCCTCAAATCCGGATGAGTTTCCTGTTCTAAGACGTATTTGCTTTGCTCACCTCTGATTACAGCTGTCTTGTAGGCCTGCGCGAACCCTGTGTATGATGGCGAGGCCAAGACCATCGGAAATGAACATGGCTGGTTGCCCAGGGCTATCCACTTGACGTAAGAGTTCAGCAAAGAGATGACCCCTTCGATGTCCCAGATGTACGGGTAGAAGTCATACAACAGTGCTCGGTTGGGCACAACGGTGGGTTGTGCCAGTTGCCCGGCAAGGTCAAATCTGGCCGACGGTGGGCGCCGGTCTTCATGCTCAGCCATGCGTTCTTATTCTTTTTTTATTAATGATGATAATGATGACACCCTCAGTTTTTTTAACGTACCCACAAGGGGGGATTTGCTAGGGACAAATCTCTTGTTGAAATTCGGGAGGACCTCAAAATATTTATCTGCCTACTTCCGGAAAGACAGAGGCCGTAAAATGAAACTTCGTTTTGATTAAAACCCCAATTATCCCTCAATTAGTACCATTCAGCAATTCAAGCGAGATGAAGTAAAAAGGAAAGGTCTAATACAATAATATACACACCCCTTTTTGTATATATTCTTCTTCGGCTGCATTTTTCCTCGTCCTCCTCCTTCGACCCATTACATGGCGCCTACGCACAATCAGTGAGTCGCCAGCGCTTGGGGGATAACTATGAGGGGAGACAAGCGCCAAGTTATTATTTTCCAGTGCTTGTTCGGCCCATTATGATGTTATCAATTTCCCCTTAATGGGAGACTGGCCACAACCGACAATTAGTTTTTACCTGCCAAGTTATTTTTTTCTTTAATTTTTTACTAAAGTATGATGCATGTGTCACTGAAAAATATGTCCGTTTGATTTTATCACTGAGTTAAATATTAACCGAACTAGCTGCGCACCAACAGTGCACAATTGCACGAAGCCGATGAACTTCAACGCAGGTCAATGATATTTGCTGATATTGATTCCTCCCAATCAGCGCGGCTGCAAACACCCTTACCAGAATTGCAATAAATGCTTGCAAATCCTACTGCAAATACTAGAAGCGCGAGTCGAAACGAGTGACGCCAACGGCTGATGTAAAACAATGTGGTGTAAAAGTTTGTCGAAACCATGTTCCCGCATTTCGGGAGCGCGCCGAAGGTGTTCAGGTGTTTCTCGATGCGGAGAGGCCGTGGCGCTTCAGGTCCCTTGAATTGCTGAAGGGTAAGAATTTAAGGGTAATTGGGGTTTTAATTATAACGAAGGTTCATTTTACGGCCTCGTTCTTTCCGGTAATAAATTAGTATTTTGAGGTACTCGCGACTTTCAGCAATGGGGTTAGCCCTGGCCAATTCCCCCTTTTGGGTACGTTTGAAAAACTTTGAGGGTATCATCATCATCATCATCACCATCATCACCATCATCATAATCATCATCAGAAGCAGCAAAATTGAGCCCCGTGTGCAGTCAATATACTTTTTAGTAATGGTGAGACTTGTATGGGTGTACACCGGCTATATCTAAGACACGTAGACTTCGGGCCTCTGGGAAGTAGTGTGAATATGGCAAACGATGGAAATGCCTCCGTGAACAAAGGCGTTTAAAAAATTGACCACGTATCTGCTCATTCCTTTGCAAATGTCGACAAAAGACGATAGTCTTTCCCCGACATTTGCCAAGTAAATGCCTGCCTTCGCTTTCCCGCTCCCCTCTCATGCTGTTCCTCTTCCGTCGCGCTCCTCGCGAGGTAAACACTCTCAAGGTTCACCCAAGTCAATTTAAATTTACCGCGTTCTTATGCTCCAGGAGTAGGAGGAGCCGTGTGCCTCGATGCCAGCGCTGCCGTACGGCAGAGGCGCGCGTGGATCCAGCCACCCTACTTCAACGTTTGTAAAACCGCGTCGCCCTACTCCACGTGCATTCCGAGCGGAACGTGGAACCTATTCAGTAGAACCTTTCGTAACTGATGCCATTTTGTTTCTTAAATGCCGCCAAAAGCTATAGTGGCGTGGGCGACAGCAGGCGACAGAGTGAATGCAGTGGTTGTAGTACTTCATTTGCTGTCATAAAAATCAATCGTCCATCAATTTTTTTATAAAATAACACTCACAATATCACTTATGTATTCATTCTCTGCCTCATATTGGCGCAATGTATGGTTCTTGTTCCACAATGTTGACAAGTATAAGCATTGCCACCGGACTTGGACGTTTACATTGGGCTGTCGGTAGATAAAACTATTGCGCAGCTACTGCTTCACTTTGGCCGGCTGGCTGAATCGAGTCACAGACAGACAGACAGACAGACAGACAGGCAGACAGACAGACATACAGACAGACCAAAATTTCTGCGTTTAAGTAGACCTAGAAAGACTATAGTCTTTAAAAAGGGAAAGGAACATTGCTTCATTACAGCGGCAATGAAGAAAAAATGCAAATTTGGTTCATTAGAAAGACTGCTTGGTCCCGATAACAACGATACCAAGTTTATCGCAGACTTCAAACAAATAATTGAGATAAAAAAGAAAACATATGAAGCAGTGGCGCCTTCCTAGACACTTTCTAGCAACTTTCCTCTGACGTCACAGAATCCTGCTTGTTGTTATTGGCGGCCGCCGAACTAACCGATCGCTAAGACCCATGACTTGACGATTGCAGTGGGGACCTCTAGTTACATTTCGTAGCATCACTTGAATGCTAATGGGCAGTTAACGCACTGTTTTCACTTGTGGTACGGATGACGTCATTCCTGCCCATAACACGTCACTGCGGCGCGAAATATGTAATATTTTCATAATTCTTGTGTTTTTTTTTGTTAGAAAACGAATTTCCTGGCAGAAATGAAGCTGAATGCTGTTCTGAAGCCTAGTTCTTTCAGAATATTGAGATGTACTTTGTCTTCATGGCCCCTTTAAGAAGCATTACTCCAATTGCGAAATCAATATCCTTTCTGAACGACCTAATTAAACACAATTCACAGATTCATTGGCTTCTCATGCTTCATTCCAAGAGCCCTATAGAATTTGTTGAGTAAAAGTGCGTTTGATGATATATGCTGTCTTTGAAGTGCACTATGTACTGATTAAAAAGTGGCTACTGAAATGCCTCTTACCTGCTTTGCCGAGCTGACCCATGTCCGTTATGCACAGCTTATTGGAGGAATGTACGCGTGTATCTAATATATATTACTCCTGGTATGGCAAGGCGTACTTAATTCCCCGAATCCTAGGGATACTTTGTGAGGCTTGCCAAAGCTTGACGTACCACATTTTCCTCGCATCGTTCAAGACATCAAACCGGTTTTATTAATTTGCAAGAACAATCTTGGCTCCATAGGCCTAATCCAGGGTCCGTTTCTTTTCCTCGCGCTAATTTATGACTTACAAAAAATCCTGGGTCATCTCTACTAACCTGAAACTTGGGGAGGGGCGAAACAAGCAGTGTATAAGTGTATTCTTAGCGCCTTGCTGTTTTTCCCAACGGAGAATAAACCATTGGAAGAAACAGAGAAAAAACATTTTTATGAGTTCGAATGTGAGAGTGTAACCCTAGTCCCGGAGTCCATGCGTTGCCCTGACCTGCTTGAGCCCTTTCACAGGAGAGTCTGGTCCTCCGGTTGACAGCTGGCCAACAGTGTCTCCCACAGCTCAGGAAATGAACGGGTGGAGAGGGGTGGTAGGGCTGGGTGGCGAGCGCGTTCCACAATTATATGCTTGAGGGTACCTGGCTGTGGATAAAATTTGCATAGAGCGGTGTACTATGTTGGAAATAATAAATTCATTCGAACCGAATGTACGTACGTCCCTGCTTGTAATTGGCGCAGTGTTATTTCCTGACCATTGGGAGGTAGAGGCATACAGCTTTGCTGTATAAGTCTCTTGTCTTTGATGCCCGAAGCTGTATTGCGAGACGTAAACGGGTGTCCCGGTGTCCTTTTAGTACACGTTACGTTCTAGCGCGAGGCGTAAACGAATTTTCCGGTGTTTTAGTACCATGGTTACATGAAACGACGATTACAACGACGATGACGACGGCGAAAACGACAGGAGACGCCAACAACCCCAGCCCTTAAGGTGTTTCGCCCCTACAAAATTTATATCTTTTACACAGGCTTTTGTTGGCGCTTCGTTCCCGAAGCATTGCTGTTGCCTTCTGTGCAGGCTATTCTCATGCGACTTATTAAAAAAAAAAAAACCCTTTTTGGAAGGTTCTGACTATGACTCAGGGTGCATGTATGTAGGACCATGCCCGTGACGCAGTTTTCACAAATCCTTTACTACTATTTGGAGTAACAAGCCGGACATCCTGCGAACCAGACCTTTTCAACTTAGCGCAGTACTTTACCCAATAACACCCACGGTGTCGAAATGGGGGCTCTTGTTTGAATTTTTTCGAAACGATGCCTTTTGATGTGTGACTAAGCGTGGGATTTTGTTCCTGTTCGTATTTACTGAGAGGCCTTTTTCGGCGTACTGCGGTAAACAAGGCAGACATCTCAGCACGCGCCAGCAGCAAGAAACATTGTGAAAACCATAGTTCGCTTTTGCGTCGGAGCACAACACTCTGACATTGTGTGGGCCGCAATATTCGACGCTCCATCTCTGGGAAGTACGTAGATGGCTCACACGCAACAAAAGGCCACCCCACATTGTCTCGGGCTCATGCAGATGCCGGAAAAACCGCAGCCGACTTAAACTTCCCAGATTCTCAACCAGGGATATTAAAAAGTGAACACCGCAATCTAGCCGTTTCTTTCACTCAACTTCGGGCACTCGACCGGCTTTTTACTTCGTTCTTACAACATCGTGTGCTTTTAGCCTTCGCACTATACACGCGAAAAGAGCAGCTCGTTCAGGCAGTCCTCCGCGCTTGCCGCAATGCAGTCATGGAGGAAAATACTACTAACGCAACTCAAAACTGCTGACGTAAACTAAGTATGGAGGCTTAACGATGCTTGTCTAGTTTCGAGATTGGTTTGGATTTTATTCACCTGAAAGCCGACCCCGGCGAAGCGCGCATTAACGTCAAGAACAGATGTTGGACTGTTGCGAGCGCTGCGCGAAGTTAGGTTTGGCGCATGTGAGTCATATCAGGTGGGTGTACGTTCTGGCGGATGTGGAACTTCAAAAGCAGAAGTAACTATAGCAGATGCGACGGCAAGTGAACAAAAGACCATTTTTAAGTGCGAATGCACTTTATAAGCGACCCCAAACCATCCACCGCCGGCGGCGGCGGCGGCGGCGTCCGCAGTGCTCCTCTATATTTAAAAAAGAAACAGCATCCGGCGCCAGGTTTCGATCCGAGGACTTTGCGGCCGCAGCGCGACGCTCTACCGACCAAGCCACGGACGCGACGCTGATATCAGTGTTAGTGACGCGCCTTATATCTTTAACGCATTCAAACTACGTCGTCAGCGGCGTGCGTTGGCGACTCAGCGGCGTTATAGCGGCTTGATAACTGCGTGGTGTACACGTGATACTACAAACCCGATGGAAGAGATGGAAGAGAAGGCGGCGAGGAGGTGGGCTGCGGGGGCCGAGCGCAAGCGCCGCAAGCGGGCCGACAACCGTGCATTCGCACTTTCACATTCTCCCCCTCGGGGAAATGCGGGGGAATTTTTTCGTAAGCCTGCTAATTATAGCGTCGCTTTAAGATGAAAGAGTTTGTTGTGGCTGTTTTAACCTGCCTTGTGAAAGGGCAGTCGTAACAGCTCCGTTAAGCGGCATAGATAATAAGCATCATAATATCCGTATCTGTTGCCCCGTAATTCATCACGTTGGTTCTCTCCACGAACCCTTCTGACGTAGCTTCATTAGGGTTTTCTCGATAATCGGTCAGAAATGTTACGATATTATGCAGGCCCAGACCATCAAGCACTAATGAAGGATTTCAAAACACGCGCGTGTAATTAGCAATATAAGTTTTTTGTGCAATGATAAACTCAGAGCAAAGCCACAGCCCGTGCTGTAGTTCAGTTGCTTAAGTTGGAATAACCTTTAACGTGTTCCATATATGAACTTCGTCAAAATATCGCGCATAAATCTTTAACATAACACATTGCCAATTTACAAGTATTTTTTTACTACACTTCTTCCGCAGTTGCCATGTTTTTGGATTTATCAAGCAGCAAACATTTTATTATAGCAGTGTTCGCAGAAAGCACACGAACTGCAATTATTATAATCCACAAGAACGTAAGACGGAACACATTAGTACAGGTTCATCTTACTAGTTGTAAGATGAATCAGTAAGATGGTATTAATAAATTCATTCGTAAGTCAGTGCCGTGTACTGTGCCTCCTTCTTGGCTGTACTACGTCAGTTTGAGCGGTTTCCAGTATTATAAGCCGCCAAACAATATAGTCATAATAAAACATTACACAAGGTAAAAAAAAAACTTAATTGAATTCTAACAGACGATGTTTCTTTCATGGCACTCCACAGAGTTAAAAGAAGTTTGAACTTCTGGGGCGCTATCCCAGAAGGCCCAGATGGCCCAAGCGACACCGGTGCAATCGCGCGGAGCACGTTTGGCCTTATCAGCGCGCCCAGTTGAGGCCGTTCACGTTGAAAGCACGGCTTGTGCGAACATCCGCGTGCAGCGCCGTCTGGAATTGAGTCGCAATATGCACTCCGTTGCGTAAAGTAGATAACCCAGCTATTCCTTTTAAAACTCCGGCCTTGCCCCAGCCTTCTTTTAAAGCTCCGTCCTCTAGAAGCGGCGCGGGGCAGCTCCGATTTTCTCGGTGTTGTGTTGTACTGAAATATGTTTGCTATGTGGTTTAAGGGTGGCTCCAGTGCAGCTCAGTACAAGCCCAAACTAAGTAAGCGAGGCAGTTCACTGTAGCGAAAGGAACGCGCCCTTCTCCCGACAGTCAAACGTGACCGGCTTGTTTACGTGCGGACGGCGGGCATAGTAGAAAGTTTTAGCTGACCGTTTTTGACCCTCCCGTATGCTCCCGACGGCCCGCTAAGCACAACCGCAGCGTCAGCGGAAGAAAGGCTTTTAGCTAAGCGATAACCGTATCTGCCTCGACGGGGAATGATTCGCGCCACTGGTCGTGCCCTGTGCGTGTGCAAACCAAAACGTCATCGCAAAGTAAAGATACGAATTGGAATTTGGTCGCTCAAGCACAGTAAAGCACCGTGTTTTGTGCCTTATTTCACCCTTTGAATACAATGTAGTCTTATTAGGACTTGAGTGCTGGCTAGTTGGTTCATGATGTATACGAAAGAATAAGTTTGCGCAGAAGACGAGGACGAAGAGACGAGAGGACAGGACGAGCGCTCGTCCTGTCCTCTCGTCTCTTCGTCCTCGTCTTCTGCGCAAAGTTATTCTTTCGTACAATGCAGTCGCTTACACGGTATAATTGTTATAAATTATTTTAAAGAAGCTGATAAACTTTGGAGTAGCCAAGACAAGGCTGTCTTCCTCGGCGCTCCATAGAAGCAACCCCGCGCTTCGGCTGCTTCGGTCGACGCTTTTGGCTTCCGTACTAAAGCTCGTTGAAGAGTGTGGCACCTTTGCGTATTCGGAAGAGTTTTCGCGATTTCGTCCCTCGCGTTTCATCTAAAGAAACGAAGTTCGCGGGAGCGCGTTAGCATCGCGGGGCAGCCGTGTTGATATTCCGCATGGTAACGTAAGCTGCCGCGACGGTCCGCTTTAGCGGAGCGGGGCCCCGCTTCGGTATCGCCGCTCGCGCCCTTGCGCGCCACGCATGCGCAATTGCGCTCCCGCTAGCTATCGGAGCGGAGCGGACCTTCAGAAACGGTAAGCTAAAACTCTCCGACATCGCCCCAATTTAGCATGTCATGGGCGTGTTTCAACATTTTACGAGTGCGTTTGAAGGTGTGTCATCTGTCGTAGATTGTGTTTTTCTGTGTGTGAATACGGCTGCGGTGGGAAAATCTTCTATTGGCCGCTCCTATCGTTCGGTCTCTTAGAGAGTGGAAAATGAAAAATGCGCCACGCCCTAGTCGCGGCTCCTTGGAACGCACTGCCCTGGACCGGTTACGTCACCCCAATAATCAGCAAATAGCATGAATCGCATTTTTAAAGCGCTTAACTCCGCTCAATCTCGGGCCTTCTGGAATAGCACACCTGGTTTGATCACAATGGAGTACAATGTTTTCAGCCTGCGTCCTTTTAGATGCAACGCATCTCATGCTCGCCCCTCTGTCCTTCCTGCGTCTGTCCGGCGTTGTCCGCACAGCTGCGCCTCTCCTCCTCTCCTCTCTCCGATAGCGAACACTCTCTCCCAAACAGCTGCGGGTTGGCGCAGCGCACTCTCACTCCGTTGCTAGGCGCCGGTGGGCGGCGCTGCGCTCGGCGCTGCGCGCGCTGCGCATGTGCAGTACTCTCTCTCTCCGTGCTCCTCTCCTTCGGGCACTGTGAATGTAAAGCGGCATGCCGCGCTCCGGTGGTCTCTCAGTCGACGGTCGTCCGTGTTACGCTTGCACTCTCTCGCAGTACTCGACGATTGCTTGATGCGACGGTTTAAGCGTAATCAACACGACGGAAACGCCAATGGAACCCCCCGAGATGCGTTGCATCACACCAGGGTTCCCGCGAGGGGAGGTGGGCGTAATTTTTTCTACGAGCCTAGTAGAGGTATTGTGAAGTACACAAAATATAAAAATCACTCTATAAATTACACCCCGGTGATTTAAAAGCTGAAAGTACAACTTCATGTTAACACCGCAGTTTTTATACAAAAAGCGATAGCAATTCACGAAGGCACGCAGAGAGATGGAAACCGCTGTAATAAAGCAAGTTGTGGTAATGCAGTGTGGAAAATAAAGCCAACAGTTATTTTGGTAGAGTTCCGAGGTTGAGTTGGCTACTCGTTTAATACTTAGCCACGGAAGAAAATTATGCACAAAGACTCAAATTTTGTGGCCTTACGAAGTCTTGCTGCACTGTCACTAAATATGATGTCGGCGCAGCTTTTGACATCAATAAATACCTTGGCTGCAACCGCAAACCACCCATATTCTTGCAAATTGTTACGAGAGAAAGCCTACAGGTAGGGTGTAAGCTTCAGCAGAAACTTTAGGCGACAGTTAAGGTGTTGCTACAAATTTGTATGATTGTTTTGTTATAGGTTGAGAAGGAATTCCAAAAAAAATATTGCTCCCGAAATTTAACTTTTTCCACTGATGGCCTCATAAAAGACACGCGTCTTTTAATTTACTGGAGTGTTCTTAACCACGTTATTTTTTGTTTCAGTCGGTAAAATTAGGCGTAATTCCAGATTACTATATTATCTCTTCCCTTAGTGGGTATCCCGATGGTCACTTTATGCGGCAGGACATTATTTTTCTTTGAGAAATACTTATCTTTTAGCATGCAGAAAGCTTAATGAAAAATGCAGACAATTGGTGCTCTGAAATAAAGCTTCGGAAAAATGCGAAATGTTGGAACCACCCCCAATACGCAACAGGATAGAAAATGAGAGGTTGTGGAAAAATATAGAAGAACGCAAAATATATTTTTTGCGAAGTTGTGAAGCAATTTTTGTAAACGTTCAAGTTCCGTGCCCTACAATTTATAGTGTAGCTTGATTCAAAGGGTGGAGTTTGTAATTCGAAACATATCGTGAGGCTTTTGGCTCAACTGCGGGCTGTTTACGGTGTTACATGCAAAGCAGACAATCATATGCGGACTTGCAATAAATCACAAAGAAGTTTTAAAGGCAGGTGTAGAACATTTCCACTGTGAGGTATCGATTCGCCAACGAGCACGCAGCAATGTGCGAACTCAAGCGTAGCAACAACCTTTTATCGTCATTGAATTTTTAAATGAGCAGCGAATTAACCGGAACGAGGAGCTGTTAAAATATGTTTAACGCACAAAACAGGCCCAGGAAATTGGCGCTGCAAGAATATGTTGTTGGGCTAGTTGCTGATGCATTTGAGAATAACATAGAGCGGCGCTTCAGAAAACTGGACAGTGAACAAGACGGGATCGCGGCCAGTTGCTCTGCTCTTCACTGTTCCCACTTTTATGCGCATTTAATTTCTTTTCATATATGGCCTACTTTAAAAAACATCGACAGGATCCCTATAAGAACAACTACGTGTTTGGCGGACTGCGTTCGCAACACCACAAGTCAATATTTTAGGCAATCATGCGAAAAAGAACATCAAGTCAAGCACACACGTTTGGATTCTGCAAATACATTTGGAATGCAAAAAGAAACCATTTTTAAATGCAAGGAAACCAACATGCCACCCTGCAAAATGCAGGATAGGGCACTAGAAAATTGAGGCGCAATTTGCATCCTTCAAAGCAAATACAATGAGTGTTCGAAGTGGGCCATCAGGTGGTGCTGGGTGTGCACAGCAAGTGCCAGTCTTGTATTCACAATCTAACAGACCCCCACTGCCGAGTACCATGTGCCGAGTATCATGTGCCTTCTACTTTCTGTTAGTAGTTAATCTAGCAATGGCGAGACTTGCATGGTCGCACACCTGCAACGCTGTCCAAGACACGTGTCCTGGAACTCTGAATCCTTTCTGCACTCCGGCCTCTAGTGGAGGAGGTCCTTGAATCAATTTCCCCGTGCATAAGCATTGCACAATCCTCCCCTCAGCCAAGGGGAGGGAGAAAATTGAGTGGAGGATGCACTCAGATTACGGCCCTACCGTTAGGACCTCCGAGATGCAATGTGAATTTGGCCATGGATTGAAATGTCTCTCACAACAACAGTGCTAAAAAAAATAAAACATTGTTTCAGTAAGAAACCTCAACCATAAATGAGAAGTTAATATCGTTTCTGAATTAGCTAATAAAACACGACACAAACGTTCATTGAGATCTCTAGCTTCATCACAAGAGTGTTTCCGAAATTTAATACGTATAAAATTAAGTTCGAGGGTGTACGCTGTCATTGGAGTGTATATGATTACATGGTGGCCATTGCAATACCTCGTGGCTGCGTTGTCGAACTTGACCCATGCCTGTTATGCACATTTTGTTCGAGTAACATACTCGTGCATCTAATAAATACTACTGCGAGTGCTGGAAGTCGCATCTAATGTCGTAAGTATATAGGAAGAGTGTGTGACGGATACCAAAGAATACCGCGCGTACGTGTTTCTCGCATGTGCAAGTAGTCAAACTGGTTTTATCAATGAGCGCAAGTGCATATTGGGGTCAATAAGTTTTAATCTGGTCCGTGTTTAAGTGCGGAGCACTTTAGGGGCCCGGCTTATCATTGTATCTCGCCCGGGATCTCGGTATCTGACCACCGTAGTAACGCGGCATCACGTACCAAAACAGAGGATGCGAAAAGATCACCTTCCCCTGTTCCGGAACAAACATGGGTACCCCACGTTACGAAGCCAATATCTATTCCACTACGCTACAAAGCACACGCTGCTCATATGCAAACTCTTGGGGGGTGATCTTTGCTCTGCGATGTTGCCGCAGACGCTTCCGTTGCGAGACCACTAATAAGTATACAATGATATAAAAAAAACATCCCAAATTAACTCATTAATTACCTTAAACTAATGAAAACTCAATCCAGTGTCTCTTTATAGGCCTTTTCAGGGGTGGCCGTGTCCTCTTGTGGCTACTTTCGCTGTCAACGCCAGGCTAGTACTGAAACTAGCCAAGAGAGGGTGCCACAGCCCTTTTGGCGGGTCCTCACTTGAAAGCTTTTATGTGGAGTGGAACTGATTTAATTATTTTTAGAGGTTGTTTAAACTGTACAAAAAGAACGTTTCTTTTTCATAGCCTTTTTCCTACAAGGAATGGTCGCCATTTTTTGTGCCCACTATTCTCGGGCGTTAGATTTTAAAAACACTTTTTGAAAGGTGCTGTCACTGCCCAGGATGTATGTGTGTGTGTGCATGTCCGTGCGCGTGACGCGGTTGTCACAAACCCTTTACTACAGTTTGGAGTGACAAGGTTGATATCCTGCGAGGCAGGCCTTTTTAGCTTTGCGTAGTACTTTATCCTCCAACACCCACGGTGTCAAAATTCGGGCTCTCGTTTGAATTTTTCAGAAACGTTTCTATTTTATCGGTAACTATGCGGCGTCTCCTGTTTCCGTTTGTGTTTATTAAGCGTCTTTTTTCGGCGCAGTGCGGTAAACAAGGCCGACACCACCACACGCGCGAGTAGCAAGATAAAATTGGCCGCTATCCCACCCCGCGAAAGTGGGGTTGTACCAAAGGGCCACTACAAATGATGATGGAGGCGGGTACGAAATGTTTCTCGTCGTCTCGGTGGGCCTGCAGCTTGCGCTCGGCTGGTGCCACTAGAAGTATCGGTAGTATTTTCTCCTATTGTTCCGTGCCGCCGTCATGGTCACTGGTCAGTTCACATTACGCGACATTTGTTTACACTGTGACGGTTCATGGGCGCCGCCATTTTGTTGTTTATGCGTTTTAGTCTGGTAGGCTCAGCTTGTCCTCCGTGCTCTGCGGCTATGAGCGACTGACCTCGATCCGAATGCGAGTAATAAAAGATAACGCGCGGAACAGCATTTCAGCAGCAGATGTGTGTCCAAAGTTGTCGTTTTGCTGCATCTTCGGTAGTGTTGTTAACAAACGACCCGGTCGAAGTTAACGGCGAGTCCGTAGATGCGGCAATATCACAACACTGATAAGCGCCAAAATGGCCACCGTTACTGACTTGCGTGCCTCAATTGCAATACTCTAACACGTTATCTACTGGCACTATGCTCGGGTTGTTTGGCGGCAAATGCTGGGTCCTGCATAGCCTGACGCATTCGCTCAGCGTTTAATTAGGCCTATGCGCCTTGGCATTTTCCCATGGAGATGAAATAGTTGGTTGGGGGGAGGCGGGGGGGGGGGGGGGCGTAGAAATATACAGCTGTGCTGCAAAATTGTGAAAAACATGTTTCACTCGTGCGGCCGAACAAGAAAGCCCTGACATTGTGTGGTCCGCAATATTGGACGATCCATCTCTGGAAACTGCAAAGATGGCTCACGCACAAAAGGCTACCGAAGTTATGGGGATCGTGCAGATGTCGGAAAATCGCATCCAACTAAAAGTTACAAGGTTCTCAATCACGGATAGTAATAAATGAACGCCGCAATCACGCATTTTTTTTTTCGAAAAGCCTTAGGCGCACAATGAACCTGTTTTTGTATGTTCTATACAACACAGAGTGTACTTTTAGCTGTAGCCCTACACCCAAAAACCGAAGCTTGTGCAGTCCTGCGCGCTTGCCGCAATGCAGTCCCGGAGAAAAATACCACAGAACCAACTCAGATCTGCTGACGAAAACAAAGTATAGGGGTTTAACGATGTGAGTCTGGTGTGGAGAGTTTGTTTTTATTTTACGCAGGTTGAAGCAGACCCCGGCACAAGGAGAATTAATGTCAGGAACGGGTGCTGTTGCGTGCGCTGCGAGTAGTTTAGTTGGGCGCATGTGAGTCACATCAGGTGAACTTCGCAAGCAGAGAGGACGATTGTAGATGCAATCTCAAGGAAACATGAGGCAAAATAAAGTTTCGCAAGAGCGCTTGTAATATGATCGGGCTAAGATGAACGCCTTTGATGTGGCTGTTTCAAATGGCCTCATTATAGGGCACACGTCACAGCCCGTCTAGCGGCAAAGCTGATGAGCATCACAACATCCTCAGATGTTTCCCCGAAATTAATTACTTTGGGTTTCTCCACAAACCCCTCTGATGTAGCTTGCGTACGGTTTCCTACAGCCTAGGTCACATGTTACTATACTATCAAGGCCTACACCACTAAGCACTGATGAAGCATTTCTAAACGCGCATAAAATTTGCGGTCACCCTTACTTAGACATTTATAAAGGAAAGTAAATTTGGGTAATGTGCAATTAGGAATCTAAGGTTTTTTTTTTTTTTTTGGCGTTACAGTCAAAGGGGAATAATTATTTTCGGCCCTCTATGCACGTTGGTAGAATATCACCCATGAACGCTGAAAAGAGTACCTTGTCAGTTTGGAAGCATTTACTTTATGTCCGCGTAAGCGGAGTCCTTACATATTAAGATTTATTGAGCAACAAAAATTTTTTATTGCAGTGTTCAGGGTAGGTGCACGAACTGCGGTTACTATACGCGAGACGCAAGTATAATCATGATCAAACCCGGCACAAGATAAAAAAACGTCATTGAATCCCCAAAGAAGACAATTTATTTCGCAACATTTCCCTGAGTCCTTGGAGTTATAATAATTCTGGATATTGGTTTAAGCAAATACCTAATAGAATAATTGGCACTACATGTTTTTTGCACGAGCGCAGTAAGCTTTTTGCGGAGTATGAGGAAATAGCAGACATAAGTCGATTACACACTGTTGACTTAAATGGGCCATGCAGACAAAATGCACGTTTATTTTGTTCGAGAGATTTCGTGTTCTATAGTGCCCCGAGCGCTTGTCCGGCAGAAAATGATGCAGTATTCGCTGAGAAATTAATCGATTTCGGTTAAAATTCGGCTCTCCCGTCAAATATGTGTGTTCCGGTGACGTCTGCAATGAAGTCATAAGAGCGCGTATTGCACAAACGTCCACTGCGTCATTCGGCTTTGCATCGTTGCTTGCCGTCAGTCCTCCCAGATGGCGCTACTATACTCAGCCACGGACCGTTGTAAGCCATTGCTTTGTTTTTGACCGTATTTGCACCTGGCTTGTTTTTGTTACAGTTGAATGTTTCGTGAAATTGTTTCGTGAAACACGGGGTGTTCTCGAAAAACAGGGCCACGTAAGACAACGTGGTTTACGCCAATTGGCCGGTATCGTGTTAGACAACTCCAAAGGGACGGACTGCTTGTAGCTGAAACAAGCATAGTGCGTCCACTACCGACAGCTGTACGCATGTGTATGTGTATGTTTGCGTGTGTTTTAATAAGTTTAGATATTTACCGCACAATTCTTACTGATGTAAAATGAATATGCATTGCATTTAAGCGCAAATAGGTCGCTCGGCAAGCTTATAAGCGCTGCGGAATTTGCGATTCCTTTTGCCGCCCTCAGCCAAACACGCAGCTGGGCACATGTTCTGTTGCGGGAAATGAGCTAGTGGGTAGCATGACCATTCCATTTTTTTGTAATTATATAGTTTATTTGAACGAAGTGTCCGTTAAAAGTGGTGTCAGTACGATTCTAACGAGGCAATCTTTCGAATGAACCAAACTTGTGCTTTGTCTGCATGGCCCCTTTAAGCCTTGTAAGTGCAAGTTTTCTACGCAAGAGCGCTAACTTTTGAAGGAATCATGGCGAAAGATGAGAAGGAAGGCATTAAATCAAGTAGCGGTGGTGATCAGAGTGCAAGAGTTTAGGCCTTGAAAAAAAAAAAAAAACTTCAGGATTTTACTGAGCGCTAAGAAGTTATGTTTTGTTCGCAGCGAGGAGTGAAATGCCCGTGCGGTTATTAAGAATACAGAAATGCGACGATTATTTTTTTCTCGTCTACTCGGTGGTCCAATGTTGAGAAAGCGAGCAGTTTAATTCCAAGCCGCTTGATGGTGGAAAATTGTGCATAGAGGGGGTACCAAAAGTTGTGGCCTGTATGAACCCTATACGCACTTCTACTGGATATGAATTCGGCGGAACTTTTCCTTGGCATCAATCAACTCCCATGTTCGCACGGCACGTGACGCATATATTCGCAAATCTCTATAATAGAGCTCAGCAGAAAGGAGGCTACGCGACGGCGAAGGTGCCGTTACAAATTGTTATGGTTTCTTTAGTATCATAAGTTTAAGAAGAATTGCAAGAAAATATAGTTGCCTAACAAAAATTTTATTTCTTCTGATCGGCTTGTAGGTTCCTTCCGCGCCTTTGAACACACTAAAGTGTCCTGTACCACGCCATTCGGATACTGCAGACTTTCACATTGCCTAAACTTCAGTGGGAAAAATTGGCGTTATTTCAAATTATTCTGCAGGCATTTTGTTCGTTCGGTATCCCTGTAGCCCTCTCTTACACTAACATTACATTTTTTTGGAGAAAGACCTAGCTTTTTAAAGGATCCTAAATAGGCTTCCCAAGGTCGCCATTTTAATCGCGCAATCACTAGAATATTACACCTGCGTAAAGCAGGGACCTCAGAAACACGCAAAAAAGATCTTCCTTTCTTTACTGGTTTACCTGCCACTTCCTCGCCGCCATTAGGCCATGCTCTGACGTAAAAGGTTTGGCTCTGACGCAGCCTGTATGACGCACGAAGCACTGAACAGTAGGGCGCCGCTATTGGCGGCCCAGTTCAAATGCTTTAGCCAGTCAGTGTTCCCGGCACTGCGGGGGAAACACGGGTGCGGTTGCGGCAAGCGGCGCTCCTGCATCGACGGCCTGGTGTAGTAGGGCCGAGTGTCGACGTCCGAGCTTAGCTGAGTTTGTAGATGTAACGCGTCGTTATTAAAGTATGCATAACGCTGAAAAACACGGTTCGTCTCGGCAGGCGGAAACACCGCTACACGCACGAGCGCGGCAAGCATCTGCCAGCCCGGTCGACAAGGAGCCCACTGTGCGGTGTATGCACGATACGGCATGCACAGCAGCAGCTGAACCTTGTCACCGCCCTCTAGAGCGAACTATTATTGAAAATCAGTTTATAAATGCGAGAAAGGGGGTTATAGCGCAGTGAATGATTGCGCTAGTGATCTTCGTCGGCACGGTCGTCGGCTTCGTCGGCACACTATTATAAAACTTATGTTCGGACGCGGGGAGCACGATGCACGGCAGTTCCTTGCGGGCCGCCTACCTATCTGGCCCACTGAGTGGTACCGAGTAGGCAGACCTTGGCCGTCGTCTTCGAAAAAAAAAGCGTGACGGAACAACTGCGGCGATGATAAGCCTTTTCTTCGACCTCGGAGAGGACCGGTTCGCCGTGACAGCGCCGCATGCCTAAACTATAGCCGGCCGCTAGTCATCGGCGGCAATCATCACGGTCGTGGGCGAGCATGTTGTAGTTGGAGACTCCCTATCTGGCCTTTAAGCGCTCGTTTACACTATTATAAAACTTATGTTCGGACGCGGGGAGCACGTATGCACGGCAGTTCCTTGCGGGCCGCCTACCTATCTGGCCCACTGAGTGGTACCGAGTAGGCAGACCTTGGCCGTCGTCTTCGAAAAAAAAGCGTGACGGAACGCCGAGCGGAGCCAAAGGCTGCGTGCATCTCGAACCAGATCTGTTCCTCTAGGTGGTCTTGGGCCTGGTCGGTGACGTCACAGCTTCCACACTGCTTTGGAGGCGCGGGGAGAGGGTAAATGCTCGAGGACTTGTTGCGGGACCTTTTTATTGAACGATATCTCGGGTAATACTCAACGCTTTTAAACCATTTTTGCGGCAGGACGTTCGTTGGATAGTACTCCAGTGATTGCTCACGTAAAATCGCAACCTTTAGAACCCTGTTTTGGCCTCTTTAGGCACTCAATAATTTTGGTCAAAATTGCAAAAAATGGGTTCTCTGGAAAAAGTGTCTGCAAAATGTTAAATGTTCGAGTTATCCCAATACACAAAACGATAAAAAATAATAGGTTGCTAAAAAAACAGAAGGACGTCAAACTACGAGGTTGTGAAGAATTTTTGAGTAAACGCTTGATTTTTGTGGCATACAAGTTATAGTGCAGTTGTATTCGAAGCGCGAAGTTTGTAATGGGAACTGCGTTTGACAACTCTGTAGGTTGTTTACGACGGTACATACGAAACCTCCAAAAAGATTCGGGTCTGCAATAACTCGCTAAGAAGTTTTATAGGCAGAAGTAGAAAGCCTTGTCTGCTAGGCATCGATTCGTCCAAGAGTACGCAGTATTGAGTGAAAACAAGAGTCGCAATAAGCTTTTACCGCCTTGACATTTTTGCGTTATTTCCATTGCATTTTTGCATTGCCTTTATCGCCATTGCAGAGCAGCGAATTCGCAGGAACGAACAAGCTGCTGCACAAGCGTACAACACAAAAAACAGGCCCAGGCAAATAGTCGCAAGAAGGGTGTGATGCTAGCCTAGTTCTTGATGCATTTGAGAATAAAAGAAACTGCACTTAAAAGACTGGACAGTAAACAAGACCGGACCGGTGTCAGCTCCTGTCTTGTTCCTTGTCCCGTCTTGCCCATTTCATTCTTTTGAAATATGCCCTACTTTCAAAAAGTCGAAAGTGTCCACGAATGGGCAACCACCTGTTTGGTGGACGGCGTTCGTAAAACCGCCCTCACGGAAGCCGTTCTTTCCAGCTCAGCCTTGGACGACCAGCGCGGACTGATCGACCGGGCAAGACGGATCGCAGCAGCAAATGGGGCCCTGGACTAAGGGCACCACCCTCTGAGAGCTAGATAGCCTGACTTTATAATAAAGTTTCCTACTACTACTCACGATTTCATGGAATTGAGATAAATAGAAGATGAAATTTATGACAGATGTTTCGTTGATAGCAATAAATTCGCAATGCAGAAAGAATTCATTTCATATGCAAATGGAACAACATGCCGGGCTACACAGTGCGCGTTAGTGCTCTAAAAAATTGAGGCGCCAATTGCATTCTTCTAAGCTGTCCCCTATCTATGAATAATTAATGTTAAAAAGGTGCTAAGTGAAAAAAAGAGAGACTTGTAGGCTTCTAGTGGGAAGTTGCACAGCTGCTGCGAAGATGCTGCGAAGTTGCACCGTTGGGAAATTGCTGCGAATGCTTGAAGCCCACAAGGCCTCTGACTATACTGAAGGTCATATTGAAAGCATCTACATCGAAGATTGGCATTGCATCCTTGGATTGTGTTAATAGCAGAAATCTGCTGGACGGATTCCCGGTATACAAAGTAGACATTCTCCACTAGCACAAATGTGTAAAGTTCTTGTGATCATCGCCCTGCTTTTTCTGGGTATACCGTGCCCTTTGGGAACAGTATTTCACAGGCTCTTTTTCGACATTATGGCACAGCTTGACCACAAATCGGCGGTAGCCATTGCTGCTTTCGGAAACAGCACAGAACGGCTTCGCTCGGCGATCACGCAATTTTCAAAGCCTGTGTGGCTGTTGACCAACTTGTGGGCATCTTCTTTCAATCTGTACCCAGGTTTTTGTAGAAAAACTCCGCCAGTTTCTGAAGAGGTCGCGATATTTCTGCCATGGCCAGACAATCTTCCGCTTGCGTTCGCGAAAGATTTGAACACCTGGGCCATCGCTTGTCCTCAGATTCATTGGGTTATCTCTGCGAAAGACAATGCAGCCATTGACTCGAAAATGCTTTCGGATTTTGGAGCATGCCAGGTCGTCACGGTGTCACCCACAGTCATCGAAGGCCCAGTTAATGGTTTCAATAGGTGCGCGGAATATCGCCGGAAAGACTACGTGCCGTACAATTTCCTTCGGCTTCGCGAGGGCGATTTTAAGAGGTATCCCCGAAACCTCGAGCTTACGGTAACGACAGGGCATGCGGGCGCCGTATACCGAGATGCCAGCGTGTCTCCTGAGGTATCGGCGGTGTTAGCAGCATACGCGGCGTTGAACACAACCCTCCAACCGTTGAAAAGTAGCTCAAGAAGGGATGTGCTTGTCCTCGAAGAAAGGCGGGCTCATTTCAGCCTTTATCCAAAGGCAAGTCAGACGCTTTTCCCCTATATCTACTACTACTACGCCCTATACAAGCCATGTCAAATGTGCTTCTTCGCACAACGAGTTCCGATCAACTACTGGGCTTCGCAGCTTTCTGCATCCCGTTTATTTGTACTTGCCGTCTTGATATCGTCACTCGGTGCAGCAGTGATGTTCGTGTACATTCTTAGTAATAATAGCGCTCGTTGGAATCTTGCAATATTAGTGATGTTTATGGTGTCAACATTATTCGGCCGCGCACCGCCCTGTGTTAACTCTAAAAATACCACAACAAAGATTTTGCTTGCGTGCTGGGCTATTGGAACATTCTTTGTGGGATCATTTATTCTCTCCGACGTAACGGCTGAGACGTACACGTCCACATTTCACCGCCAAGTCGAATCTGTGAACGACCTGAACGCGCTCTCCACTGCCAAGAAAATGTTTCCATGTATTGATGTCAACATTGGCCTTGACGCTCTGAGGCGGAAAATAAGGCTTTTTTCAGCAGAGACTCTGCGTGCTTTGAGTACTTGCAAAGGCTGTCTAAACTTTTACTCCCCGAAACACTGTATTCGCTTAGCTCAGCGAGGCACGCATGCGTACATACGTCCATGCTGCCCTTACGACGATTTTGATCCGAACGAGTGGGGCCTTATGAGAAGCGGAGACTCCTTTTTCATGTACCAGAGGCAAGTGCTTGTGCTCAGAAACATACATTTGCGCCACCAGCACCGTCGCGTTCTTTTGGCGGTTGCTGAGTCTGGTATGGACTCCTACGAAGCGCGGAAGGTTGGCCGCCCTCCTTCAGAACGCAGAGAAGTACCTTTCGTGACATCAAACCGAATACTTTTCTGGGCCTACGTCTCCGGATGTTCCATTGCAGGAATTGCACTCTGCTTAGAAGTTATTGATTTTAAGTTTTCTAAGAAATCATAGGCTCTACACGTGTCGCACATTTGCCATTTCGGTCATTGTAGCTGCAGATGACAAATGACCGCCCGCCTCGGAACACAGTTCTTGGAGCGAAGTTTTTCTTTCTCTCAATATCAGTGTAACAGACCTTTAGATACTCCGCGCAGTGCTTTAGATGCGTAAATACAGTTTCTCTATTTGCGTAGAGTGCCCTCTTTTCGATCACTGGTATTTGCAGATATAGCCCAAAATAAGCGGAACCAAATAAGTGCGTTTAACGTTTAGTAGAGGCCAGCGATGCGCAGGGGCACTTGCGATATAGAACCATGTGGCGGTGCAACCAAAACTTTACATATGCCGTCTGTCCGACTGTGAGAAATCTGATCCGGGTAACAGTTGATCTCCCTGCTCTATAGAATTACTGGCAGGAGACGATATCTCCGTAAATAGCTTCCCACACCAGGTTCGTGGTTCACTCAACATGTAATTGTTCGGGTTAAGCATTTTCTCTTCTGAAGCTAGCACACCATGCTTACCTCTCGCCCATAATATTTGCCTCAATATTTTGCTCTTCGTCACAATACAGGCATCATCACCTGTAAGAGTGAAGCATCTGCAAAGTCGTTTCCACTCCGATTACCCCCTCAAAAAACCCGATTCAATGTGGTGCTTTAAGCGCTAGACACATGTACGACGGGAGCACGCGATTCGCATGCGACTGATCGTTACGACTTATTGTTAGGACCGGTTTTGGCGGATTCTAACAATACTTCGTAATGATCAGTCGGATGCGAATCGCGTGCGCCCGTCGTACATGCGTCTAGCGCTTTAGTATTACTAATATTCTGTGCTGTCGAAACCTTCTTTTGCATTGTACGATTAGAAACAATTTCTTATTGCTTTTTATGCTATGCTGTCGTACCATGCTGACACGAATTGGAGTCACTGCCTGTTGTCATAACGTTGCACGCGCATACATGATCATAATCATAATCATAATCATCACCACCATCATCATAATCATCATCATCACCATAGTCATAATCAGCATCATCACAGGTTTCTGCTGCTGATAATGATGTATGAGCATAAAACTGTTCCTCTAACAATGTGAATTAATTGTGAAGGTGCAGTGAACGAACCCATATGACAATGATGTGCAACATTGATTTCTTGCAAAACGTCCAGGCAAAGTGGGGCCAGATTACGCTCACCGTGCGATATTCCATTCGCTGACAAGTCACGCATTCATTTTGCCGCGACCCCCAAAGCATCAGACAGATTGCGTGGCAGGTCCAGTGTTTCAGTATTGGGCCGATAGACGCGAATGAGGAGTCAAAACTTGTAATCGTTTAATACTCGCACTCTTCTGACGGTTACTTTTCGGAAAAAAGTTTCAAGAATGCTTATTATACATTTAACCGCTAAAGAATACAGTCCGAAGACAGACTCCAAGTCTGCCCCATCTCAGGACCTGATGGGTCTTGCGTGGGCTTATTACTGCATGACAAAGCTTCCAGATTCTCAGAAGAGAAAGTCGCCGGACAATTGCCAAAATTATCCAAACTGTCGCCACCTCGAACAGAAAGTTTGACTTAGAGACTGAAGAAATCGCCGTTTTGGGGATGTTTTGCAGGATCCTCGTTAAGGGCCGCTAGAACATTGCTGGTTTAGTTAGTAGTTCTGTAGCATTACGAGTAATAAATAACAAGTTAGTGTCCTCGGCGTAGATGGCAAACTTTGTAGAGCTGTCAACAATGACGTAGTAAATGTTGGCAGCCCGACAAAAGTTTGGTATCTACGCCGACAACACTACTTGGTTTTTTTATTTTTCGTAAAGCTACAGAACTACTAAATAAAGCAAACAGTGTTCGAGAGACCTTTAACGAGTGATAAATGCTTATTCCTTGACTATTAATAGCACAAAGCCTGTTGATAGTCAAGGAGTTAGGTTGAGGGCCAAAAATAAGAGCTACAGTATGGATGGTGACCTTCTTATTGGTGGATCGAAAATAGAGACTGTTTCTTATGCAAAAAGCCTGGGAATTATATTTGAAGAGCACCTTAATGGGACAAAACATACTGACTTAGCTACAAGCAGGGTTGCACGGGTTGTCGGAATTCTTGTCAGGTTGCGATTCGTCTTGCCCATTACCATTAAACTGCTCATTTACAAGTCTTTATTTCGATCACACCTTAGCTACCGCTTCTTAGTTTGGGGGAACACCACGATTACTAACATTACAAGGCTTGAACGATTACAGAAAAAAGCGGTGCGTGCGATTTCAAATGTTGCGCATGACGCACATACCGCACCTCTTTTTAAATCTCTGGGCCTCTGCGAAATTCATCATCTGTACAACGACACTGTGCTTAAGCGATATCAAATGGGAATGAAGCAAAATAAGAGCTTCGTTGCTCTGCTATCCAAGTTGACTCTGAATTGCCCTAGCTACCAAACCCGCCATTCTGGAGAATGGCACATTCCTTAACCGCGAACACACTGAGGAAAACAATCGCTCCAGCACTCATGGCCATAATTGCTAAACAGGCTATCGTATGACTGAACTTCTTTGTTGTCAGCGTTTATTTATTTATATAAAACCGTTTTAAATGTATATTGCGGGATTGTTTTGAGTGCCTCATTTATTTATTTTGTTTGGAATTAAAAGCGTATTTTCCTTGCGTGACCTGGATTTTGTGACTGTGACTCTCATTGATTGTTACGGACGAAAACCTGATCATGTTGGATGCTGCTGCTAAACGTTTTGTACATTTTTATTATGTACGTTGAGTTTTATTTTGTAACGTCCAAAAACGTTTTCTGTTTGATGTACTCTCAAAATCGGGGCTAGAGACCACGTCAAGCCTGTTTTAATGGCTTTTAAGTGCGAATGCACTTCTTAAGCGAGCCTGAATCGTCCGCCGCCGTAGTCCGCATAGCAACAGCTGCGGGTGCGCGCGCTCCTCGTCTTCCTCCTCGTCTTCCCTAGCAACGGGGGGAGATGGGCGCGCGCTACTTACGGGACACCACATCTCGTGCAGTGAAAAGGGAGAAATAGTAATAGGTCGCGGTCTTAAACTGTTAGTTGATAGTGAAGGTGCGATAAGCACACTTCGGACAAATTTTATCATCATCATCATCGTCGTCATCGTCGTCAATTCTTGCCTCTAAAGCCTGCTCTACAGCAAGCACACTTAAGCTGGCGTAAAGGAAGGGAAACAGTCGCCGTCGAGGGAATCACATCATCAGCTGGTAATTATAGCAATTATTACAGTTATATTGTTATTTATAGTGATTTCTTACAGTTATTGTGAATATTTGTGCTGTATGAGAAAGTAGTTAGAATGATAGGTAGCAGTGAATAGGTTGATTGCGTTGATGGGACCATCCTTCCGTTTTCACATTGCTTCAGGAGTTTAGCCTTCTTGAGATTTTGTGAGGATGTCATCGGTTGTCAACGACATCCTGACGGGGTAAGGAAAGGAGCATGACGGGGAAGTGGGAGAAGTTGGATAGCGATGTATTCACGTTGGCTCGGCTCGTGGCCTGGTTGCATCCGTAAGCGTCCCTTTCTGCCCGGAAGGTTAGTTCATCCTGACTGACCGGTTGCCATCGGGACCACGTGACCATGTGTACTGATAGCCTCAACCATTCAACATAGCTAATAGGGGGTTCACAGCCGCCCTTAACGCACTCCAAGGCTCCCACCTCGCCAATTAGAATCAAGTAGGGAGTCATCTTTTGTGACTCGCCTTAAAGGGAGCTTGCAACACTTTGTTCTACTTTTTTATATCTTAAATGCTTTCAGAACTTAGTCAAGAAACACAGCCAGTGTTTAGAATGAGGGGTCACACAGTTCTCCGGCCAGAAATACTGCTCTATGTCCATCAGAGAACTTAGGAACTTGCTTAAGGCATTTTCTCTCTTTCCCAGTCTTGGCATTCTTCCAGTGCTCACATTATGTCATTAGAGTGATTTAGCGGCTATTAGCCGGATTCCTTTCAATTGAAGCCATAAACGCATTTTGTAGCCACCTTAACAAAAATGCCACAAAAGCAAAACAGAAAGGGATGGTCGGTGTTCTGCGACAAGCAAATCATGCAGTGCGGCTCCGGGCAGGTGATAACTGCAGCTTTCGCAGTCCTTTTAGACGGGAAGGAAAGAGTAAAGGCGTTTGCCAGCAGTGTTTCACAGTTCTTTTTAAGAAAAGGTGAACCAGTGCATAAAAATCAGGGATGCATTGTGAGACGAACAGAAATAATGCCATCGGCCTCATCACAGTCAACGCAATCCATGCCGCGCCATCAAGCCCTGGGTTGTAAGAAAAAGCATCAGCGAAGGAAGAGCATTCAAGGGAATTTATTGCTTGAGGGGCCGCTAGGGTGAAGTTGTGAAGCGATAAAAGCAAGGCACAAGTAGGCAATACGCGGAACTCACTAAGAACAGTCGAGTGAGCTCTTCATGCCACTCCTGTTCTTGTTGGATAAAATCAAGGCACAACTAGGCAATACGTGAAACTCACTAAGAACAATCGAGTGAGCTCTTCATGCCACTCCTGTTCTTGTTAGACTGCGTTTGATTTAGAGCCATTTCTTTCCTTCATGGCATAGGATAAGAGGAACTAAATGAGATAAATTTGCAGCAAAACAAAATCACCCCGTCTGTCTGCCATTCGGTTTTGCCTCGAGGGCTGGCTTAATGAGTTGAAGAGTCTGGAAGTTGTCAGCACTGCCCGTTTCATCTCGTAGTCGGAGAAGGGCTTTCATCGTTTTCTTATCGCTTTTTTCTTCAGAAGAGTTAGAGGTAATGGAGCCCATTAAACCGTGCACCAAATTCCCACACGGCAGATTGGTATTGTGTACTGTGCCCAAAACAAAAACTCAAAAAGGCAAGTCCTGTCAGCACTGAGTATAGGAATAAGCCCGTGCGAAGGCAAATATTGCTCAAACGCCTGGTTTGCAACGGTGCTTGCCGTGATTTATGTTTTAATGCTTCTAAACGTCTTTCTACGTTTTCCCCCGGCCTGATCAGGGTTTCTTGCCCATAAAAACACCAACCGTCCGCTTTTACATACGAAGTCCCACTGATGACCACGTACACGTCGCCATGCACATAGCATTGCAGCGAATACGTCGCATGCAGAAGAGGGTAGCCAAGCCGATCCATGTTTGGGCTTATTGGGCCAGCTGGCCAGCTGAAATACTCGAGCCTTCCGGCAGTAGCCACGTGTCGTATTAATCTAAATGCCTTGACTACCTTAGGAAACCGCATAAATATTTCTCCTGCATCGAGTTTCGGCTTCCAGCTAAACAACTCTTCAGTGAATTGAGCCGGGGCGACTGAATACACCGCACCCAACGCTTTTACTGCTGAGTTGGCCTGAACACAGCCCCAGTGCCGAGTGGTTGCATATGTATAAGCGAAAAGAAAGCAGTACCTCACTGCCTCGCCTCTGTTGAGTGTTTGCAGATGTTATGAGGCAATCGTGATCTCCAAGTTGGCGGCGTCAGAGATAAGCGGTGCTTGCAAGAGGTGTACGGCGCGAAAGAAGAACGAGAACATTTGCTGACATGAGGGAACAGTTACGAAATCATTATGGTTCCACTGAATTATGGTTCGGCGATCTTTCGCATAGACAGTACAAGTAATGAAAATCACTTCTGGAGAATAGACACGTTAAAAGCTGGGGGAGCTGGTCGACCTTAGGAAACATTCCAAAACATATTTGATATAGAATGCGCAAATTATAGCGAACAAGTGTTAAGTAGCGGTAATAAGCGTTTCATGTGCAGTAAATTACGAAATATTTGATAGAAATACTTCATGCTTTTATTACATGTTTTCCCGTAATTTGAAACGTAGCGTAGTAATCTATGTATTATAGTGTTTTAAGGTGTTCAACAGTGTAAGACCAAGAAACTGCGGAAAGCATCAGTTTTCATTGAAGTGGCTTCAACATGCATGAGATCTTTTGCCGAAAAAAAAAAACGCATTACAGTGCCCTGGCAGGGTGCATATTATAGTCATACTCTTTCGACGCCGGTAGTGCGACCTACCTGCTATTACGGCTGCTGTGATTTTTACACATTAGCCTCGGAAGGCCTGCCACGTAACATTTGAGTATTTCTTTTCGATATATACAACAGCTGGCATTTTTTTTAGAAAAACAGAAAAACCTAATTTCATCAGGTGGGGTGGAACTGCCAGGAAATTTTAAATCAAAATAACTGCTGGAGGCAATGAAAAATGGAAGGGAGTTTTTCTGTATCCCAATGGCCGGACAAAAAAAGAAAAAGACGACTTAACCTTGTTTTTTTCTTACTGCAAAGTTCCGCTCGTGATTTTGTTCGCGCCTTTACCTGAGCTGTGCTCCCTCCAAGGCTCGAGGTTGAGGGCCGGGACTTCACGGCAATGCACGATGCCACCAGGCTGGCGCTCCGGTAGCGTGAATGCGTCACGGGTGACGTGCGTAATGTTGTCTCCATTTTCGCAGAGCACTCGGGCCAGAGAGGAGCGCCTGAGCTCCTGCCGCTGTTCCTCTGTGAAGGTGCCGTCGTTCAGGTACCAGAGCCTGCGTAATCCGAACAGAACATGGAAAAATATACTGAACGGTACGTTTACGACCGAGTAGAAAATTCCGAAAAAAAGCACAAATCAATCAATCAATCAATCAATCAATCAATCAATCAATCAATCAATCAATCAATCAATCAATCAATCAATCAATCAATCAATCAATCAATCAATCAATCAATCAATCAATCAATCAATCAATCAATCAATCAATCAATCAATCAATCCCAATGGCCCCTTCGAAAAGAGTTGCAGAAGTCTTTGGCAACTAAATGTCACATCGCGATAGCGGCAAATTGGACGTCCTTCCAAAATGGCTAATAATATGCATGGCTGTTCTTACCAGTTATACTGGGTCAAAATGGGCGTGGACTTCTATTCTGATTTGTACAGCTCTGAACACTAATACTAGCCACTAAAAGTTGAAAAACAAAAACGAAAGCAGAAAGAAAGCGCCTCGTTTTCTGACGGTGCAACCAGCGCTCTGTTTTAGACCGCCAGGAAGACGCTTGTCGTTAATTCTGTGTGTATAATTCTCTCAGTTTCACTTTCGCATATTCCTTATAGTTGGCATGAAAGCTAAGCGGAAGACGTGGCTGTATAATAAAAGGTGTGCTTGCTGCTTTAAGAATGTTCAATGTATATTTTTACGCGTTTTCAATGCAGAGCAGTAGCCGCCTTCATCGCGATAAGCGGCGTATTGGCCTCGAGTACAAACCATGGCGTGACGTCCCGTATAAGATGCCTGGTTATATTGCTGTCTGCAAAAACACATTTCCTGTGCTTATGCGACCGTGTGTTCTTTCGTTGTGGCCACCGTGTTGCCCCTTATTGTGGAATTGATGCAAATTATGCACCAAAGGTGTTTCACTGGCTTAATTAAACGGGCAAGCAAACATCCACTGGCTTGTTTGAGGCGGAACTGCCGCGTCTCGGTAGCTGCTACCATCGTGACTGGCTCGTACACAGCCAGCTAGCACCACAGAGGGCGATACAACGAATGCCCAGAAAGTGCACAGTTAATTCATTGTGAAATACTTGCGACGTGACATGTACCATAATGCGTGTTAAACAAATGCAATATAGTTTGCAACAGAGACGGAAAGATGCCGCTCAGTTGTGATCGCACCGCGCGTAAGGTGCGCATTGCGTGGTAATCAACAACTACGCGAGAACGGTGAGCGGATTACTGCACCGCACATGCTTAGAAGGGCTGGTAGGATCTGCAGTTTGCATTAAGCAGTGGCTATTACCCCTGCAATGCTTTTTTAGTAATGTCTTTATTTGATTAATGGTGACTGCCGTGCTGTGTACGGCTGATATGTTTAGTTTTCGCGACAACTTGTCTGGAATGTACGAACGTGACTTTTCAACGCTTTCGAAAGGGTTTAGACACACCTATGCCTCCTTTTCATCAGGACGCCGCTGTGGGAAATTATATTTGGAACGTGGACTCTACTTTGCCCTGTTTACAGTGAGCCTGCCTTTGTTTAGCATTATCAAGTTCGAGAACTCACGACAGCACACAGAAGGCGAGGCTGCGTACGAGGTGAAACCCGTCGTGGTGAAATGGTTTCTGGTAGTAGGAAGTTTTAGAATAGGGGAACCAAGCTTTGGGGGCCCCCAAGAATGGGGGTCCTGCGTTGGGACCCCGCGTGTTGAGTTTGGGGATCCCAAACGCAACACGCTCGCGCGCGAGGAGTTTTAGAGGAGGGTCTTCTCAAACAGCTCGCAGCTGGCTTGGCTGCCCGGAGTCGAATGTTGGGAACTTTACGCTTAGCGTCGCGGCAGATATTTTTCAAGATTCGAGATTTTGTTTGTGACAGAGGCCCCAGCCCCCTTTAATACACTACAATGAGGCAGTAAAATCGACAAGCTGGAAAATCTCATGTTTGAGAAATAAAAAGTACGAGCAACATGTAGAGCACCAGAATATAAAGAACAATAAAGGGAAGATACAATAACGCACATTAAAGTACTTAAGAGTAAATTAAAATACAATTGGACAATCAGGATAGAAAAATGATTGCGTTTTACGCTATGTTCACCGACGTAGCAGCCTCTTCGTGCGCTATGGACGTAAAAAAAAAAACGGCGTTTCACTCAGCTGGGTTGGCTGAGACGTCAAATGACGTCATTAATTAGAAATATTACGACAGTTGCGACAACTGCCTGAACCCGGCCTTATACACAGATACAACTACAAAACCAGAGCATTAAACGACGTCTAAACATCAGCCACAGTTCTGGCCATTGAAGTAGAAATTCTTAGTTAAAATGTATTCGTTCACCTGTGTTTTAAATACGTTTCTGCTGTGTTTGAAATCAATCTGGCTTGAAATCAATGTGGTCTCTAACTTTCTTCAGTATGTCGGTGCGTTGAAACAGGAAAGACTGCCTGCCGTAGTTTCTTTGCAATTTCGGTGTAGGTATTTTGGCACATCCGGAAGTGTATATACTGCATTTTCCTTGAAGATTTTCTTTGAGTATAACTTGTACAAAGTTCAGATAATTAATTTGGTCAGCCTTCAGCATGCTGAACGGAAAATATAGTGGACCCGTTTGTTCTCAAGTCGGCATAGTGTCCGGGAAAATCGGCAAATAGACGGAGGACATTTTTTTGTAAAACGATCAGCCGTTTGTGATTCATTTTATTTGATGTTCCCCACGCTAATATTCCGTTGCAAAGCCTAGAATAGAGAAGAGTGTTATAAAGGTGTTTTTTCAGCCAAAGCGTAATTAAATCTCTTGATCTGTAGAGAAATCCAATATTGTTTGAAGTTTCGTTGCCTAAGTGTTCTATACGGGATGCCAGGATAATTCTTCGTGTAACCGTACCCCTAAAATCTCTTGTTCTTTGACTTGGTGATAATATTGCCCCAATACCCGCGCCGGTTCGAGCCGCTTCGTGGGTCGCAGGGCAGGCACGGCCGGCGTGTGTGCGGAGCGTTTCTGCATGCATGCATTAAACGCTGCATGATTTCTTGCTTTATTCATTGCTTGCGAACGACAAGGAAAATCTAAAAATTTAGCTCGGTGACCGTCGTAGCCTACAATGTTGATGGGAAAAAACAGCCGCAGCTTGTTGCCTACCTACGCATACACCTCCATGCTCAGGTTGTTTGCGGGCAGCCTATCACAGCTAATACGATTGCGAAGTCCCCAGGATATCAAATTACGCTTCACGCACTGAGAACTAACTTCAAGACCGGAGTATCAGCACAAAAAGTCGCGCAGAATGCGCGTCCTAAACGATGTGTCACGCGCTGCAAGCCAACTACGCAGCAAGGTAAGAACGGGGATTCTGTAGGCGACGTCAAAACGATCGAGGCGCTAGCCTCGCCAGTGGTGTCCCTCGTGGCCAATAGCTGCCTGGTAGCAAACGAAGGAGCTAAGCCTGCATTACGCATGCATGGAGCTGCAGCACGTGCTCTTTCACATTCTCATCCAGGCTATGAAGCAATCACTCTAAACCAACTTCTAAGTCCCACGCTGTAGCCTAGCTGACGCCAATGACTTTGTCCTAAACCGTTTATAAAGACAGTTCTTCTCGGAGCTAGCCATCAACAATGAAGGCCGCACAAACTTCGGCGGCATGCATGACTGATGTGTTTACTCAGAGCTTACGGTGGCATGCAATTCATGGAAAAACTAACAGCGACATCAGCCATTTCACAACTAAAGGCAACGCCGAGAGTATACGGATGAATAAAGCTTACTCAGTATCAAAAAAGTTGCCACGTTGCTTGCGTCGTGAGACCCGCACACGATTCTCTCGCGTTTCGTAGGCAGCCAACGGAGCGGTTTCTGCGACATTTTCTTTTGCCTCTCAAGTCATTGTATTTGAGCCCCAGAAGTCGCCCACTCCGACGTAAACAAGGTTGTATTTGGGAGAGTGTATGCAGTTTTTGAACCTTACAGCGGCAAGAAGGTTCAAGGCGTACGCAGTGGACCGATCACGTGTATGGAAAACACTACTCGCTCCATTAACGATATTGCTTTACTCGAAATTTGTAATTGTCCCGACTGAAATGGTGGAAAATCTGAAGACTCCCACTTCTAATGTGACACCGCTATTAACGAAGTCAGTTTACTGCCCTAATGACTTCGTTGTAACGATAGTGTAGTGTATATCTCAAGTTGTGCCATCACTTACAGTGCGAAGGCTACGAACGTCATATCTAGCAAGCAGTGCGGATGTTGGCTACGTTGCATCTGCAAATGTTGGCTTACGACTTGGAACGTACTGAAGCTTAAGAGTTTGTCTTTTAACTTACCAATTCAGAGCATTTTAAAGAAGTTGCTTTCCCACCGATATATAAGCCAGTAAGGGAAAAAAAAAAGGTACGGGAAAGAAGACCAGGAAAACGAGAACCAGTGGGCACAAGTTTACTACAAAAAGCGCCGAGAACTTTATCCTAGAATACTACCCTCATTTCGTTCAGACGTACAGTGCTATGCGTGCAAGTGTGTCCTACAAGCCCTTATGTCGGTGAACGATACTCGAAGCTCAAGTGACGAGACTAGAGTATATAATCCGGGATTTCACTTGGGCCGGAAACAGAGCCTTAAGCTCCTGAGCGTGTGGCTAGAAACTTAGACGGTGCGGGCCGTGGGATAACGCTACAGGCGTTGATCCCGTTGGAAAACACAAGAAGAGCAAATACGTTTCGGAGTTGAATGTCACCACGTTCTGCCAGTATCAAGACGTGTGTAGAATAAGCCCCCATGGAAAGCTGGTAAAACTACACAAAAAGCATCGCAAGTGGCGATATTTACTGTAGCATTACATTGAACCATAGCCCTGTTTACCTACACACCGTTCCGGCATTAACGTAGAGGATTTCGGTTCTAAGTGGGTTCTCCGACTTCTTAGGAAGCCTCCCTATTGTTATAGCACGTGCATGCGACTTTGAAGCTTTCTTCGATGTTTCTGAACCGAATGTGCATTGGAATGCCCCAAGCTTCGGGCGGCGAGGCGAGGAAGACGTCCTGAACGTGTAAAACACATAGCCTGTGGGATGCCACCCAATTTTGGGAGAGCGCGCAAAATTCAAACGCCCAAACGCAACATCATGCGCATTTGAGACAATGTGTGTACATAAACAAAAGTACCAGCCTTTTTTCGATTAAGAATGCACGTCGGATTGGTTTTTGCGATAGCAACTGAAGGATAATAATAACGCATTAAAGGCGCTGACGATGCAAAGCAAAGATAAATGCAAAGAAGTGCGTGGAAAGGCTAGATAAAAGAAACATTAGAGTAGAAGAGCTCTATATTATAACCTGAGCTGGAGCTCATGTAAGGCAAACATCAATAAATAACTTCAACAGATGGCGTTACAATGACACTGTTAACGCGGGAAAATTGAATTGAATTGAGCAAACCTTTATGCTTTCATCATTAGAGGATTGAGAGGAAGACAGAAAGAGAGAAGATGACCTTAACGAAACTGCTGATGTCTGCCGAACAAAGATGCCTGGCTTGCGGAGCCAGACGACAGCGCGGACGATGATTATGATAAGTCTGTTGAAGTGCAGCTATGTTTTCAGTTGTTTACAGCAAAGCTGTCTATGGCTGGGATCTAGCAGATTGCCTTCGGCAACACAGCGATGTAGACAAGAATCACACACGAGCGCAGCGCCACGTTGCGGCACCCACTCAAAGCGCTGAGATCGTAAAACTGCGTGCCGCACGTACAGCGTTTGGAAAAACTCGCATAAAAATTTAAAAGAAGCCCTATGGCCTTCATATTTTGCTACAGCTTTCATACAGTGTGCTATTATTGTTCCGCAGTTATTTACATCTTCTTTTCGTTTCGTGTGAAAATTTTAAACAAATGTACCATTCGAACCGCTACAGCTTTAGGGTGGCATGACCCAGTCAGGCAGGGTTTTGCTTTCCGCCGTGTCCTTGAAGACAATTGTGAAATTGTCTTGAAAGAAATAAAGAAAAGAAGAAGTTTTTTAAAGTTCTCTTTTGGTACGTTTATTGAGAAAAAAATAAAACAATTTTTTTGGACAGAAATGAATGCTGCGCGTGACCGGTTTATATTCCGTATTCTGTGCCATCATGAGTAGGTGTCCTTGATTATTGTTTGATGTATACCGTTAAAATTATGCTGCGTATCCGCCTTGAGTGCAAAAAGAAAGTTCGCTTTGGTATTGTTTGGGGAAAACTTCCTTTTACTACCCGCCGCAGTGGCTGGCTAAGGCGTTGTGCTGCTGAGAACGAGGTCGCGGGTTCGATTCGCGGCCGCGGCGGCCGCTTTCCTGATGGAGGCGAAATGCAAAAGCGCCCGTGCGTACGAGATTTCGGCGCGTGCTACAGATCCCCAGGTGGTCAAAATTAATCCGAAGCCCTCCACTACGGCGTGCCTGATCGCCTGCGCTGCGTCGGCGCGTTAAACCATACAATCAATCAATCAATCAATCAATCAATCAATCAATCAATCAATCAATCAATCAATCAATCAATCAATCAATCAATCAATCAATCAATCAATCAATCAATCAATCAATCAATCAATCAATCAATCAATCAATCAATCAATCAAAACTTCCTTTTGCTAACCTTTTTCTTCTTATGTCACGCTCTCTACATTTTGCGTAGTATAGATATGTCATCATTATACTGCTTTTTTGTGCTTTGTCATTGTTTTATATAACCAACAGTTCTGTTAATATAGTTTGCCGGTGTTGCCGTTTGGTTTGTTTCACGTTTATAATTTGATTCACTGGTTGCTGAATGTGCTTCGCTAGTGTTACTGCCATTATGCGACATCAGGGACGGGGCCTCGTCGGGCGACCTGAATCCGGCTCGATCAAATGGGCTCAAACGCCTTGCCTCGTTTACCTCGGCAGAAGACTGAAAATTATACTATTTTGCTCAGCGTACTTGCACTCTGCCGAAATAAACAAACAAATAAACAAACAAACAATATAAGACGGTTTATAATTCTTTTGAAAAAAATTTCTTCCAAGCAATATATTTTTGTTGAGAGGTGAAGCCGACTTTAAGGTGATCGTTGTAAGCTTGGCCTTCGTAAGATGGCTTTCCCACATTTAGTGTTTCACAGTGAAGCACGTCCATCTTCGGAGGGCGTATCCTTAAGGAAAGTGGCTATAACTCTTGTTTTATTGAAACTATCCCGAAACAAAATATATCACAATTGTCCACTGAGACGACCCTAACGTTACGACGTCTTTTATTTACTTTCCGAAATTACATAGGTCCCAATGAAGTTGTCGATATCGTGGAATTCTCGTCTTCTGCCAGTACATGAGCTTGTACGAGAGGGAGACGTACAGCCCCATGTTTGTACACTGGAATACAACTCTATTTCCTCAAAGTTTCATTCAAGTAATCACCCAGGTAGTATGCTCAATCGAAAATTACAAACAAACTTGTTTTGCCTCGTGTATACCCCTCGGACTACGACCAAGTCTAAGCATACTGTCGTTCAAGTTGAGGCTCGGCTCTACAGCTTTGCTGGTCAACCTTGTTCAGAGAATTGAAGAGCGCCTAAATTTTTTTAGAGGGTTGGATAAAGACATGCATGGGCAGGACAAGGTATCGTCTGTCGACGGAACTGGCAGCGCAGCAGTTGTTACGCAGCCTGTATTTTTCGTCCCGCACCGAGAAGGACGCCAGAATAAGCGTTTGCGCGTCATGGTCGTTGTTAGGCTCCCCTGTTCGCTGCATAAGCGCGTTTTCAACCTTGCCACGTGCCGGCCTTCCTTCTTCCGTCGTACTACAAACAAAATCGACAACCTACCGGTCCCCATCTCGCAAGCGGGCGAATTGCTGGCTCAGCAGGCAAGAGAGCGTCGGCCCAACTTTTGAACCCGGCGTGGGCTCCTCGCTGATAGCACCCACCCACACGTCGATGTTATCTGCAGGAAAATACAGCGGCAAAGGAAGAAAATATTGAGCAAGAGAATGCTGTAGGGGGTTTTTGCTGCCGCGTGGATAACAGAATGGAGCCGTCAGCACACGGGAACAAAAATTTATGAAAAAGATTTTCCCGTTTTTCGTAGCTGGGAAATGTAATTCAGTGCTTCGCTTCGTTGCAACACACAATCGGACCAACCTTGCGAAACAGAGCAATGCGTGCATTTGTGTGTTTTAAAGCGTTAAAGCGCATGCATTAAAACGGCCCATTGAACAAAAAAGCTGAATCATAAATTACCGTTGACTGTGACGCGTTTCATAGCGCGTGCGTCAGAAACACAGAAAGAAGCTGTGGTGCCTTCTATATATATTCTACGCAGTAAAAAAAAAAAAAAAACGAAAAAGGCACCCTGCAGGAATGCCAGAGCCCCGTTTGAAAGCGAGAAGTGCTTCTGATTAAACAGGTTAAACCGGTTTCATCACGCACAACGCACCGTGCCGGGAATGCGCGGACCGGGGTGCCTGCTGCATTTTATTAGACGTTACGGCTTTAGCATTCACAACTATAAGAAACGCTTAGGTGTCTCCAGAGTTTTTTCGGCCTTACTTCGAAGCACAGGACGCAATTTTTTTCTAAGCCGCGATTTCCTGATCCACAATTTTAGTTTTGTTTGTATTCGGTTTAGCGCGATTGCGTTTCGAGGTTTCCGGGAAAAGATGTGGCAGGGAACGCACGTACTGCTTCCTTAAAGGGGCCATGAAGACAAAATACAAGTTTGTTTTATTCGAAGGATTTCGTGTTCTATAGTGCCCCGGCGATCGTCCTGAAGCAAACGATGATTTATTCACTGCGAAATTAATCACTTTAAGCTAAAATATTGCTTTCCGCGCCAAAACGGGAGTTTGAACGACGTTTCCAATGACATCATAAGAACAGGTCTTTCAGATAAACTTGGTGTGAAGCGGAGACTTGCTTACTGTTAGTCAATCTAGATGGCGCCACCACACCGCGACAAACCGTTTTCTGCCTTGGGTCTGTTTGGGACCGTATTTAAACCTGGTTTGGTTTTGTTCACGGAGAAAATAATCGTTTCGTCAAACATGGTGCTCGCTCGACAAATATGATCATGTAAGACACCGTCGCTTGCGTCAATCGGCCATTGTCGTCTGAGACGATCCCGAAGCACCGCAGTGCTGTACAGCTAAACGAAGCACAGTGCGCGCAGTACCAACAGCAGCACGCATCGGTTCTTCTGTGTTCACGTGTGCTTTCGTAACTTCCACTGTTTTTCCCACCATTTTTACTGATATAAACAGAATGTGCCCTACATTTAAGCGCAAATAGCTCGTTCGACAAGCTTATAAGATCTTCCTAATTGGCGTTTGCTTTTTCCGGCCTTCGCCAATCGCAGAGCTGGCTGGTATGACATCACAGGTTCTGCTGCCGGAAATGATCTAGTGGGTCGCATGGCCATTTCCTTTTTTCCTAATTATACAGCTTATTTGAGCGAAGTTTGCGTTAAAAGTGGTGTCCGCATAATTTTAACGAGGCAGTCTTATGAATGAACCAAACTTGCATTTTCTCTCCATGGCCCCTTTAGACCACAACCATAGACGGTCACACCAAACAAGCATCGGTAACATTTTTAAGCTGTGTCCGTAAGAGAAAACTTGTCCAAAATTGGCTCTAGAAAGACGGAGCAGTCACCGGGTGTTTTGTACAGTCGTTCCAACTTTCGCCTGAGCTCAGCGCTGGTGATCTCGTGGCGCAGGTCTTCGAAGCTGCTGGCTCGGGACAGGTTGCAGAATTGGCGCCAGCTGTTGTATCCCGGCATGCCGTGGTCGCGTCCGCGCTGAATGTTGAACGAGGCCAAGTCTTGGGCGACCACCAGAGCGGGCTGCAAACGAAAGAACGCCGAAATTAATTCAGTTTCTCAGAGCCTATAAACCAGCTGAGTGCATTTCAATAGCAAAAAAGGAAGGTGGCGAAGAAGCAGCACACAGGATGCTTGCTAGATATCAAATGAAATTTTACTTCGAGTACTTGTTCAGTTGAATTCCAGTTTAAGTCTAGCGAGCGTCCTGTGTGCTTCTGTTTCGTCCTCGCCTTTTTAAGGGCGAATGCACTTCTTAAGCGAGCCTGAATCGTCCGCCGCCGTAGTCCGCATAGCAACAGCTGCGGGTGCGCGCGCTCCTCGTCTTCCTTAGACACGGGGGGAGATGGGCGCGCGCTGCCTGGCCGCTGACATGGCACATACCCACCTGGGGGATTGGCCAGGAATCGGGCGTGAGAAGGGCTAATGCACCCGCTTAAAGGAGTACTGACACGAAATTTCAAAGCTGAGATCCGCTCTAGCAATCAAGTACAACGACAACACAAATACGTGTCGGTGAATAAATGCATCTTTCTTTCTTTGTAGTTGTGTGTGTGTGTGTGTGATCTCTCTTTCGCGAACATTACCGAACCGCGCAAATTCAACTCGTGCATTCGCACTTTCACATTCTTCCCCTCGGGGAAATGCGGGGAATTTTTCGCTAGTCAAATGCAGTACGTTAAAAACCAACCAGTCCAACTCTCTACCATAACCCTAAACCAGCATGAGACCCTCTATCAAAAGCAGTTGCCCAGTTTTCGTCGACAAGCTAGCTATGAAATAAGAACAGATACCGTTTTTCCGGGATTAAAAGGTAGTTTTAAGGGGAATGAAGTACACGGACGTGGTTTGGAAAGCCGAAGGGATAGGCCTAGACGACGGACAGGTGAACTATACTAGGCGAATGACAAGCTGGAGCAACCAGAAATACGATGTGCGACCAGCGGAATAACCACAATTGAACAAACGATCCCACGACTAGCGTTCTCACGTTAACACTGTGTCCTTATAGCCTGCTTCGAAGCCTACTTTACACGTCATTATAAAGCCCTGCCCGTATGATCAGCAATGAAAATGCCCTCGGAGTCAACACATGGAAGTGACGATGGGTGTGACGCCGAGGACGATACTCTGGTATTGTATGCCTGCATAGAAGACACTAGGAGCTAGCCGCGGATCCGCAGTTCCATGGTTTAAAACACGCTTACTCGTAGCAAAAATATTAGTAAAAATAATACGTAAAGTAAAATCTGGAGGAAATGATCCTTTCATTTTGTCCTGCCTTTTCAACAGTTGGTTTTCTTCCACCTTTAAACAAAGCTCTCTTATAGAACCCATGGCGTTCTGTAAAAAAAAAAAAAAAAAAAAAAAACTTTTACAATTTTCTATAGATCTGTTGGTCGACCGAATGGCTTTGAAAAGATGTATGATCCCATTGCGCATGAGTGAAATCGGGCTTCTATTTTGTCATAACGCTTACTTGAAAATCGCGAAAAAGGAGCGGTTCTAGTTAAGACAATACTAGCATCGATCATGCAGAAGGAGCACCATAGTATATCTTTATCTTATAAAACAAATACCGGATCTTCGGGCATCAAAAAGTGTTTTAGGTGCCGCAAATTCGCAGGAAAAAACGTTTTAGGCGTCCAGCGTCGTAGATTTAGGCACCATAGGTTTTTATAGAAATGCAAATTATTCCAAACGAAGATATTCACGGCCTGTATTACGGCAGGAAAAACAAAATAGTATGGTTTATGGTAGCACAAAGGCGCCAATAGGTGAATGTAGCTGTTTGATTGCCCCATAAGTCTGCCAGAATAATGGAGATCCATCGACTAACTCAATAAGCGCACTGCTCACATTCACGTTCTACGGCCACTGTCGCTTGCTCGGGCGTCGCATATTGTGAAACGGACACGAAAAAGAACACTTGAGAGATGAGAATGCTGATTAAAAACAGCGCTAGTTTATGACTGCCTGACGCAGTTAAAGTAGGACTAAAAACAAACGCAAATAGTAAACTAGTGACAAAAGAAGAATAATAAATAATGAATTATAAATTCTACAGCTGCTAGCGGTTGTTTTCCGGGAGTTGCATGGTTGAACAATATGACTACGTTGAAGACCATAGAGTTCCGAACAGTCAAAATTCCATCGGCCCGGAAGACGAATAACGATCTGAAACTTCACCTGACAGCGACATTTGAGGACAAGTAGTGTTTCTATATGCACCGATTAAAAAAAAAAAAGCATTTAAAGGCATTAGATACAAACGCCAAAATAGGCCTCTGTAGGCACTAGAAAAACACCAGCAAAGCACTTATTGATTTCTAATTCGTGCTCACTATCCAAATGGGGTGATAGGAGTGCAGGTAACAAAATAGGCAAAATAGGCATTTGCCTAAAATCTGGTCTCTACTCACAAACCACGTACCGGTATACGTTTAGATCGTTCGTAGATGCGTTTACTTATTGCGGCAAAAATCGTCGCATGGGTTTGTTTTTCGTTTGCGATTTGGGTCTTTGGAGGTTTGACGATCGATTAGAGGCACTTTCCTTGAATTAGACGATGCATTCGCGCTTTTCTCAACTTTCTTTAGGAAGGAATGGTAGTTTTTATGCAGCACTTACTATTTATGTTATTTGTGAAAAACGGAGAGCGAAAGGAGTACGTTTCTTAACTAAACTTTACTTTTATCCCCTGTCGACGAAAGTCGTCACCTGGCAGAGGTGAAACGTAACCATCAAATAGAAAAAAATATCAGTTGTCAGAGTGATCTTCAGGAAGCATTTCCTTTAGAAAATATCTTGATACAAAGAAAAAGAACGAAAGCGAATGCGCTGATAAATTACATTAAAATCACTACAATAGAAAACATAGAAAGCGCAGAGTGTCTTTGCCAATAACTACAATTCCCGTACGCGCCATGTAACCTCTGGAGCTCCCCAAGCCTCTGTCTAGGGACCCTTGCTTTTCCTTATTTACATCAATAACATTGCTGACACCGTTTCTCCTTCAATTTGGCTTTTCGCATATGACTGAGTAATCTATCGTGAAATAACTAACTACGATGGCTCCTTTTTATCATAGTGCGACCTCATCCTGGTGTGACAACTGGCTCATGAATCTTGGCCCTAATAAGTGCAAACATATGAAGTTTCCTAACACTTCTGATCACCATAACCTGCTGGAATACCTTCTAAATTCAACTGCATTGGATTCTGTTCTTTCATACAAATACCTCGGTGCCCACATTAGAAGCGATCTGTCATGGCATAAGCATACTGAATATAACACTAACAACGCTAGCCGCATGCTTGACTTTTCTTGCCTCTAATTTTTTCGCTAGCTCTAGACTCCTCAAAATTTCTTCTGTATAAAACGCTAATCGATAGAAGTAAGCTTGAGTATGCTTCAGCGACCTGGGACCGTCATCAGTCGTCTCTTTCCGCTTACACAGAATTAATCCAGAGCCGATCAACTTGTTTTGTTCTTGCTAACTACTGCCGCACCGCAAGCGTGGCTAGTAGTAAGTCTTATCTCGGCTGCATAACTTTTGGGTCAGAAGGAAGGTCTCTCGCATCTGTCTTTTCTACAAAAGCTACTTCATCAACCGTGATAATAAACCCTAACTTCTCGCCCCACCAGCTTATATTTCAGAACACATTATCCCCAGATTTAAAGTTAGCGTGCCATGTTCTCGAACCAATGTGTACTTCAATTGCTTCTTAAAGAAGAAAGCCACCGACTTGAACCACCTTTCCGCCTTCATCGCCAGCAAGCCTGACCCATCAATACGGCAGTATCAAACATTGTTTAGCTTTAGCCCCGTCTCTCTATATCGCCCTTAGCGGCATTGAAAACAAACAAACAAACAAACAAACAAACAAACAAACAAACAAACAAACAAACAAACAAACAAACAAACAAACAAACAAACAAACAAACAAACAAACAAACAAACAAACAAACAAACAAACAAACAAACAAACAAACAAACAAACAAACAAACAAACAAATAAATAAATAAATAAATAAATAAATAAATAAATAAATAAATAAATAAATAAATAAATAAATAAATAAATAAATAAATAAATAAATAAACTATCTATGACCTATGACAGGCGTCCTTCGAGGCCTGAACATTATGTTGGCCCATCAAAGCGGAGTAAAGAGACAGGATGGATAGTGATAACCAGGCACGTGGGCACTTTCATAGGGGTCGAATAAGGAAACTAAAGTACCCGCCACGGTGGCTCAGTGGCTAAGGCGTTGCGCTGCTGAGCACGAGGTCGCGGGTTCGATTCCCGGCCGCGGCGGCCGCTTTTCTGATGGAGGCGAAAAGCAAAAACGCCCGTGTGTGCGAGATTTCGGCGCACGATAAAGATCCCCAGGTGGTCAAAATTAATCCGGAGCCCTCCACTAAGGCGCGCCTCATCGCCTGCGTTGCGTCGGCGCGCTAAACCCCACAATCAATCAATCAATCAGGAAACTAAAGTACGGAGTACAGTAGTGCCGTCTGATGAGGTTGTGCCCTGCTCGTGAAGATATGCGACTGAGCATGCAGGCACGTTAGGTTTTTAGCGTTCCCCAACCCTTCTGCCGAGGATTTGGAGGGGCCCGCTGACACGTTCCTCTTACGGTGACCAGAACTCACTGGTCACCCTTGCCAGGGCTGCGGTGAAGGTGCTTGCCAAACAGAAAACAAGCGCAGTAATAAACAGAGGACGAGGCGTCGACAGGACAAGCAGGACTGTCCCCGCCTCGTCCTTTGTTTATTAATGCGCTTGTTTTCTGTGTGGCTATGAACCAACACGCCCAAAAGTTTTCCCTTCTGAAAGGTACTTGGACTGTAATCAATCCATCCCGCCGATTGCCGGCTCAACCTCCACCGCTTGCTCGTCATTCACTCTCTTTCCAGAAAAGACATTGTACTTCCTGCATTGATTCAAACAGTACTTGAGACATTACTGTCTTACAGAGCCTGGTGTCAGGGCAGTCTCTGCATATCAGCATCTGCTCACAGAGTGAGTGAGGAACAACATAAAAAAGGGCGGGTAAAATAAGTGGCCTGATATTACTCAGTATCGTATTGTTGAACAACATAAAGAGAGATACGTTCTTTAAAAAGTTTTTGAACATGCTTAGCCGTCCACTGCGCCGGCTGAAATGTGTCTGAAGAATGTCTTAGAAGAACGCTGCCTTAATAAAATGCCCGATGTGGTTCGGCAGTGCCCGACATGTATATGTCGTCCTGCTCGCACTCCTGTGAATATCTTTTTTACCAATGTATATGTGCAACCTTGTGCACTCGCAGTCTGCTATTGAAGAAACTTCTTACAGGTCCTACGGAATGTCGGGTATCCGATGCACGGCTGCAAACTTCCGGGTTGATAAAAAAAAAAAGCTCCATGTTTTACGCCTAGCCTTTTCTACCAAACTTCCGGGTTTGCGAAACAAGGAAGCCATGCTACGGGTGAAGGAATTTTGACAAGGTGGCGTTATTGGTGTTTTTCTCTGATCTTGATCCCGGTCGACAAGCCTTTAGAATCCAGTACCATGCGATCAGAAAAAAAACAAGAGTTTTTCACTCAGACTTTTTCACAATAAATATTGACGCTACAAGCTTGGATTCACAACAACCAAAGTTTAGGTACAAGAATTTCAAATGCGTTTTTAAGAAAGCTGCAGAATGCATAACTTTGATCTTCCAAGCCACTCGCGAGTCTCTGAGGCCATCTCATTGAAGGAGCGAAAAAGTTGTTCTTGGGTTGTTTTGAAGGATCGGACAGTTCTACAGAGTACTTGAAATAATAAAAACCGTTTTCACACAAAATACTCATGCTTGTAGGAGCGATGATGAGAAGAGGTGTATTTAAAGAGACCTTAAGGACAGAATACACCGTGTTTTATCTAAAATGCGTAACTCTTGGTGAGTCACTCAAATCCGTTTCGGCCACGAGTACAGGAGGTAAACCACTTGTAAGTATCAGCGATTTCAACTTCAACTACGTAGTCAAATGTGAAAATGACCACAGCATACTTTTTACAAACATGTTGCAGACAAAAAGGGTGGGCTAAAGCTTCATAGCGCCACAGTAATTTTCTTCAAATTCCTCTCGGGCGAGGCAGAATCAAGCTGAAAGCATGAACGTTCTCTCATCTAGCGTAGCAAGCCAGCCCGACGGCTTGGCTAACATCGCTGGTCTTCATTAAGGTTATTCTCTCGCTCTCTGTTACAGACGAGCGTTTTACCGACTGTACGCTGTTTTCAGGCACACAAAAGCAATATTAAAACAAATAATTCAGATGTCGCGTTACACTTTGTCAGTAGTTATGTTATAAGAGGATGGCCAAAAAGAAGTTAGCGGGTAAGCTTTAAGGCACACTTGAAGCGGTACGACCAAGCGGAGTTATAATAACACCACTACAATCGCACGTCCATGTTTCTTCGCGGAGACTTTCGTCAACGAAGCATGCGTAGCTACCGACACTGCAGAATCACCTTGTGCGAAAAAACACCCGGCTATATATGTGCGAATATGACACGGAAAGTGAAGCGGGATCGGTGTCTGGAGTGTTTAATATGAGGTTAGTTGCGTCAGGTTCATGACCCCACTTATGACACATACGCCCACGGAACATGGGAGTCTGGTAAAGAATGGAATACCTGACTTCTCTATCTGTGTGTAGAACCATACCTGCATACGCACATGCGTCACATGCGCACCCTCAATGGGAATAGTGACTGCAAAGTATTTTTTTTTTGCAACCGGTCATAGAATGGCGTAGCAACGCGTAATTTATTGCAAGAAAATGGATGATTTCATCCAAGAAAATGCACTCCCGCATGATACTCAGGGGTTGGCGCAGTGAAGCTGCACGCCATGTTTTTGCGCTATGTCAGAGCTAAAATATTGTTCAGCCATTTTGTCGTTATTAATCCCGTTGCATTTGCCGAGTGACAATTTATATCGCGCATACAAATCAAATACAAACCCCCCTGCGGACTTGGGAGCATGGAGTCACAAGTGACGCCATGTAGGTTGCGTTTTAAAACGCAATGTTTATAGGCGCTAATCGTCAAAAAAAAAGAAAAAGAAGCCGTACTCCTGACAGCATCGTAAAGCCGTCAGCCAATGATTAAACCCCGCTTCACTGTCCCATCAAATAACAATGATGCGGCGTGCTATGCCCGCATTCATGGTACACAGTCTATCATCTCGATGATATTGAAACGTTTGGCGCGGAACCGACGTAAAAATGCTTGAGCAATCAATCATGCCACGTGCTTGAAGAATGCATGTCGAACGACCCATCGAAAAAGTCTAAGAGGTGAAATCCTTGTTTACATACCTTACGCCAACCTCACGGGAACGTATACAGTCGAGCCCGCTTATAACGAACACAACGGGAAACCTAAATCACTTCTTTATACCCGCTTTTCGCTATATCTGGACAGAAAATCTATGTATACCAATGGTAACGGGAAACGAAGGTTTGTTCGTTATAGCCGCTATTTCGTTAAAACCGGGTTCGCTATAAGTGGGCTATACTGTATTTGATTGTGTAATTCAAGGGTACAAGCGCTTCTCTGAGTAGCCGTTATCGCTCTTTATCACTTAGGGAATATGCGAATCCTTGGCACATTCCACCAGATACGTCAAAGTGAGAAGTTGTCCATCTAGCCTGATGTTCTTGTAAACAAGAAGGGACCATAATAACAATGGAAAGGGAAACAATTAAAGCCGCTCCCCTCGATGTAAAAGCTGTCCTAAGTGCAGAGCAGTGATTCGCCATAATGGGCTGTGGCGCCAGTTTGCGCTCACTTTTACCACCCATCCCGTTTTTCATCGCCCTGTCTCATTCCACTCTATATGAATTCAAGGGAGGTTTGTCCAACGCATTTCAAATTTACCGCCTTCGCAGTGCTCGTGCGCCCCCTGCCTGAAATTGCGCCAGCGGGAGTTGTTGTTTGATTTTTTCCTGCACGTGCCGGCGTTGCACTACCACTTTTTTTTTTTTTGCTTAGTACCGTAAAAACCAATCCAACGAGCGTTCCTAACTAACTGAATGCGGGCGCTGCCGATTAATTACGTATATTTTGCCTCAAATGTACCTGCAGTTTTCTTTGCGCTAAACAACGGGGAAATGTATGACAAGTGACAGTGGTTCACGGATTTCGAACGCTTATGACTATATGAACCGCTTGGCCTTTGTGGGACGCCGCGACGACAGAACGCCGAGTGGTTGTACTTGGGTGCAGCGAGCGAGCGACGACGACACGGCGAGCCCCTAAAGTGCTCTGCACTTAAAAAGGAAAGAAACGTACGGCACGTGTCGACAAGTCTGTCCATTGATGTCCTTGTTCGGCGCAGCACCTGACGGGTCACAAAATTTACTTTTTGTAAGAAAAGCCCGTTTTGTAAGTAGTCCTCGAGGGGCTTCAGTCTCAACCATTTTCTTTTCAGATGATCTAGCGAGCGCAAACAGAGTCCCCTTCAAAGGCACGAGTTCAAAATCTTCAAAGGGATTTTCTGCGCGTCCTTCTCGAAAGCTTTGAAAAGTGCAGAAATAAACTTATGCCGTTTCACAGTGAAACTGCTTGCCTCCAGTTCGTCAGGTTATCTGCAGTGCTGACATCTCACATGCCGTTATGTATCAACAGGACATCACACATCCGCAGGGGTAGATTGAGCAACCCCAAAACTTTGCTGACATTAGGCCTAACGTTACACTGATTTCTCAACGCACATTAATAGGTACCCGCAGCTTGAAGTATCATGAGTTTGATGTTGCTTGTACCAACGTTTGCCCTGGGTTTTCTTGAATTTAGGTCTAACGTTACGCTTTGATGTCTAACCAAATCAACAGGTATACGAACCTTGACGTAGAAGACCCATATCGATACACTCTTCTCTGCGGCATCAAGATATCTTCGCTACCTTCGATGCAACCTCAAGAGCGCATCGTCCGAAGTAAAAAAAACTACCTTATATCACTTTCGTACGCCCGAAACTTGAATATGCGGCATCAATCTGGCAACCATCCCAAGCCAACCTAACAACCAAGTTCCAACCTAGTGTCCATTCAAAACCGTGTCGCTCGCTTCATACCTTCGCAATACTCCATGATAGAACCAGCGTCACTGCGATAAAACACTCTCTCTGAATCTCGCGTAAATCCTGCCGAATTATCACCCGTCTATGCCTTTTCACATCTACTACACTATCATCCCCGCGTTTGGCATCCCTTGCTTCAATACGCGCACAGAACTTCAGCACGCCTTAAAATCACAGCAGACCCGTTGCTCGTATCACCGTAAAGACATCGCCTCATCTGTTCCTCACGCAACAGTCATTTGGAATGCTCTACCGGAGCACTACGCATCATGCACCGACCCAGAAATCTTCCACCCAAAGCGCACCGACAACTTGGCGGAGCAACTTGCTTGTTATCAATAATTTGACTATCTCCTGTTTTTCTGTCAAGAAATATAGATTTTTACGCACCTTAAAATTGTAATTCTATTTTTCGGACAACATTCCCGTTTTTGGTTGTTTTGACTGCCTACATGGATTCGGCTCTGGTTTCTGAATGTTTTCTTTTCCTTTTTTTGTGTGTTATATTGAACAGTGCACTGTACCTCGTCACTTAAGCCCCCTTATGTGACTCCCTCGGGTCTTTAATGTTGAAATAAATGAAGTGAAATGAAAGAAGCCTGGTGTACTTCGCTTATTTACGCGTTCGGGCTACCTGCAGTTAGGTCTAAGGGGGCCGTAGTGCTTACCCACTTAGCCGCAGAATCTATTGTTCAACACTTACATTGTCACTGATTAGTTTATGGAAACAATTTATTACCCCGTGCGATTGAGCATCCTTAGTCCAGAAAGCTTTAGCGGTTGCGGCCTCACTTCTGCGCGGCGCCATGGATAAAGCAAGCTGAATTGGCAAGGTTGTCCATACAGTGTTACATACAGACAGAGGAACACGCACCTGCAGCAGTTTATTGGCCAATGCTAAGCATCAGCTTTGTTTACTTTCGTTGTGTCCAGACGGTCATCCGACGGTACGACAAGCACTCCACAAAAAATGAAAAAAAAAAAACCTTCAGAGGCGTTTTGCAGAGTATACGGCCTGACTATATAGCATGAACTTCACCCTCTCCAACTTAACGTAACAAAACTTAACCTGACGAACAGAAAAAAATAATCAAAAACACCGCAAGTTAACATACACAATCGAAGGTTGAATTGAGGCTGAAGCCAAAAGCGAAAAAAAAAAGTGTTCGCGTATATGCTTACTTCACTGCAAATGTCGCCGAGAGACTTTAGTCATCTGCCACCCCTGCCACGCAACTCCTTATCCGGTTTTCGCTCCCACCCTTTACGTTCTGCAGTAAACGCACTTTTGTTTTTCGTGAGCGGCAAGGGTTAGCAAAAAGAAAAAAAAAGGGAGTGTCACGGATGGCCTCGTGGGCCTCCTGAGCAGCCCTTACAGAAACCGTCTGTCCGGTGGGCCTCCATTCGGGAACCACTGCTCTATTGCCTTCGAACGTCCACTCAGGACTAAATTCAAAAACGTAACGGTGCAAGACTGCGATGCTGGTTCTGTTTGCCATCCTTCATCTCTCTTTAGAAGTTATTGTAATGTTGGTATGAAATAAAAGATGCTGGTTCGTCCGCGCCGTTAGTCTAAAATTCTGTTATTCGATCCATGTCCAACAACGTAGGTAAATGTAATTTATGCAGGTAGTCGAGTTCGCTCGAAAAAGCAAGTTATAAAGTAGAACAGGAAATATCGACTAAGGAAAAAGAAAAAAAATTCCCCCGCATTTCCCCGAGGGGGAGAATGTGAAAGTGCGAATGCACGGTTGTCGGCCCGCTTGCGGCGCTTGCGCTCGGCCCCCGCAGCCCACCGCCTCGCCGCCTTCTCTTCCATCTCTTCCATCGGGTTTGCAGTATCACGTGTACACCACGCAGTTATCAAGCCGCTATAACGCCGCTGAGTCGCCAACGCACGCCGCTGACGACGTAGTTTGAATGCGTTAAAGATATAAGGCGCGTCACTAACACTGATATCAGCGTCGCGTCCGTGGCTTGGTCGGTAGAGCGTCGCGCTGCGGCCGCAAAGTCCTCGGATCGAAACCTGGCGCCGGATGCTGTTTCTTTTTTAAATATAGAGGAGCACTGCGGACGCCGCCGCCGCCGCCGGCGGTGGATGGTTTGGGGTCGCTTATAAAGTGCATTCGCACTTAAAAGCTGTTGGTATAGTGTTTCCGCACCGGTGATCACAAACGGGGTTTTTGATGAGGGGAGGAAAAAGAAAACCTGTTTAGCTAAATTGCATTTCTCGGCACCGTGCGAAGGGAGAATAATAACGTCTGCACCTGACGGGAGCCTTAAAAGGTCCATGAAGATAAAAAAAACGAAGAAAGCTCCCACTAACGCGCAATACTTAAAGGTAGCGAAGCTGTATACGCACCCTTCAGGACCATCACGATGGTTTAAGCCCACGATTGCAGCCGATTTGCTTTTTCGCTGCTGCCGGAACGACCTTTACTCCATAATTGTTGCTATAAGTGTGAGCTACCTTCATTTCTTTTGTAAGTCATAATCATTGGACATCACCTTAAAGGGGCGTATGCTCATGACCGGTCTTTCTTGTTCAGAGCAAGTGTTGCCACGATAACGGCGAACACGAGTTTTTTCTTGTCTAATCTTGGCCATAATTGGCCAAGATTAGCCAATCTTGGCCAACATTAGCCAAGATTGGCCACAAGAACGTGTGGCCATTAACTGGCCACACACTTCGCTACCCTTAGTGGATATATGCTTGGCTTGACAAACGTGCGCAGGGGACGCTGGGTGGTCGTCGCGAGGCACGCACACACGAGCGCTAGGCATTTTCTTTGTTCTGTGAACTGCCGGGCGGTCGCCGCGAAGCCCGCGCTCACGTGCGCGTGCTGGGCAATTTCTGGGTATTTTTAACTGCGGCCACGAGAAATAACGATTTGCTAAAGAGCTTAGCTCTTAAAATTGGTTCGGCGCTTTAAAGAAACAGCTTTGCCTTGATAGCTGTGATTGAAATTCTGTCGCAAATTTAAGGCAAATAATCGACATATAGAATATACATATGAAGTAGTGACGCCTCCCCACACACTTTGCGGTCACGTCTCTCTGATGTCACAGAATCTTCTTCGTGCGATTGGTAGCCGACGACCTAAGCTATCCCCGATAAACATGACTGGGCACTTTGAGGAGGGCCGCCAGTTCCATTGGATCATATCACGTGAAGGCTAACGTGCACATAGCACACTAATAACTATGCTTTTAGTTGTCGCCCCCATTACGTCACTCGTGGCTGTATTACGTCACTTTGATCCGCCGCGGAGGCACAGTGGGTTCTATTCCTGTCCGCGGCGGCCGCTTTTCTGATGTAGGTGAAAAGGAAGAACGCCCGTGTGTACGAGATTTCGGCGCACGTTAAAGATCCCACGGTGGTCAAAATTAATCCGGAGACCTCCACTACGGCGCCCCTCATCGCCTGAGTCGCGTCGGCGCGTTAAACCCTGCAATCAACCAATATTACGGCACTTTATTTCTAAATTCGAAAGTTTTCAATATTTCTTGCGTCCTTTTTTTCCGTTCAAAAACGTATTTCGTTGCTGGAATGGGCTGAGTGAGTCACCAAACGGTATTTAGTTTCTTCAATTTTAACAAAGTTCGGTTTAGTCTTCTTGGGTTTTTTTTTTCATTTGAGAAACATCTTTCGCGGCTGGAACGGGGCTGAGGGAGTGACGAAACCGTATTTAGTTCTTTCAATTTCAGAAGGTTGTATTTAGTCTTCACGGCCTGCTGATCCCAAGGACGCGGGTTCCATCCCGGCCGCTGTGGCCCCTTATCAGATGGAGGCGAAAAGCGAAAACGCTTGGGTGTCGTGTTTCGGCGCACGTTATAGATCCCCAGGTGTTAAAAATTAATCCGGAGCCATCCACTACGGTGCGCATCATAGCGCAGGCATAGCTTGGGCGCTTGCAACCCACAAAAAATCTTCACGGGCTCTTTGATAAGCATACCTCAAACAGGTGGTCGGTGAGCTCGGAGTTGAGGAGCTGGTCCGGCCTCCTCAGCTTTACGGGGGCTGCCATGAGGCCCCTCATGAGGGGGTCGATGCCCCCTTCACGCAGGAGCAGGTGGGGGGCGAAGAAAGCTCTCCTCAGGGGCACGGGGCCCTCGGGCACGGACCGCCAGTCCGAGCCGAGCCTGAGCAGCACTGGGTTGATGAGGAAATGGCCGAATCGCATGGCTGCCGTTGCAAACACGTTGACCACAGAAGGGTTCGTCTCGGGGTTGTAGCCTCTGAAGTGGAGTTGAGTGCCAGGGAGAAATCAAGGGCGAGGAACAACTATGGCATTCAATGATCACTAGAACTCACGAGTTTAATTAGGATTCTGAGCTGAAAAGTAAAGTTCATGCTAGGTGTGTAACCCAGGTAAGTGTCAAACTGGAGACAAACTTTGAAAGTTTGAGAAATCGTTTTCACGGTATTAACACAAGACAAAGTGATTCGTTTTGCAGGTTTGACTAAGGGCGACTGTACGATCAGCATAGACAAGGTAGCGAAAGCGAAAATAGGAAGGTTAAAAATGAAAATTTAAGGTTTGGTTTACTCCGTGCGCTGTGAGGTGCTGTTTACGACGAAGGTACAGCGAGAGAGTTCCTATCAACGCCAACCCACATACGACAGGTATACCACAATCAGTGGAGATGCCCTACAAAAACAACGCCTAGAGACAAGAAGCCAGACAAACGTCAAGGTACGGCTCTGGGCTACTTGGTTCACAAGTGATTAAAGTACAGCGGCGTGAAAGTGTGACAACTGTCAAAGAACACAACACAAGCACTGGCTGTCAACCAAACAGGTATTGTGACAACGAGAAATATGCCTGCAAGAGTGGACATGAAATCCCCCCCTGATGATGGTTGTACCTTGTAAATCCAACTTCTGCTAGACTCGCTTTCTCTTACTCAACCGCTGTTAACCTGTCATCACATCATTTAGTGGCCGCTCTTTCATCGACTGCTGACAACGAGAAACATGCCTGCAAGAGTGGACATGAAATGTAAAAAAGGAGGAAGCGAAAGGTGGATAGTATTAGATACGGAGAGGAAAGGGCAAAAGGCAAGAATGTGATCAAGAAAAAGAGCTTGCCGATATCAGAGTGTTTCGAGATCAGAAGAGCGCGTACACAAAAGCGGAGCACAGAAAGAACAAGCCATAGCCTAGCTGTGGGACTCAGTTATTGATCTTAATTGTGAACGGGATGTTTATTAGATCATTAGTTTGAAATTTTAGTTTTCAGTCTCCCCTACTAGCTGATGGCTAGCCCCTGCAACCTACAAGTCCCTAGTATAGACACATCCACGTGCCTAGTAGACATCCAAGAAATTCGGCAGTTACTGTCGCTCACCTGTAAGGCCCCATGGCGGCCATGCCCAGCGGACCGAGTATCTTGGGCAGCCAGTGCTCGAAGGTGATGTGCTGCATCTCAGCTCCGACGATCTTGCGCGCCTCCTGGTAGAGACGCTCGCCGTCCCAGTGCGGGTTGATCTCGCTGAGTGCCTCGGCGAGCCGGTTGTGCTCGCGGAACCAGAGCGTGTGCATGGACACCAGGCCGAGCTGCTCGTTGGCACGGACGTCGCCCGACAGGAAGCAGTCCACGTCGTTTATCTGCGAGCGAGCACCTTAGCTTTCGAATAATTATGTTGCTTGAGCCTCTTCGTAAATGAAAACTTTCCCATTCGGGGGGTACTTTCGATTGTGGGCGCCGCAAATACTTTGACCACCAAAGTACTTTCTAAAGTGAAATGAGGAAAAGACCATTACGCAGGTGTACTACACCGGCGCCTCGCAATGCAGTTCGACAGGGTCGGGAAGAAAGCGAAAATACATGCGCAAAACAGTGCGCTAGCTTTAACGGCGAGATGTTTCTCTCCTGTCGTGTTCACTGCAACTGCCCTGGCACGAACCCTTTGTTTTGTTCGTACGCCTGCTCTAACCTTGAACGCATATCAGTTTTCTTCGAACGACGGGAGTTTCAAGAGACCATAGAGCTAACCGCACATAATACCACATGATAAGACCTGGTTTCACACCAAAAGCGTGAGTGTTAGAAGTGTTTCCGTGACGTGACGGGGTTTTGAAGACTGCCGGCGCCTCTGTTAGCCGGGCATGGGTCACTCTTTGTTTCCTGTTATCATCAACAAAATTCCCCACTGATGATGGTTGTACCTTGTAAATCCAACTTCTGCTAGACTCGCCGTCTTGTACTCTACAGCCGTTTACCTGTGATCATATCATTTAGTTGTCGCTCTCCCATCGACTGTCGTCCCATCCTTACGAGCTCTAAAATTTCTTTAAGCCATGTGTTGGCTTGGCCTGGCCTCTGGCCTTGTTTACAAAACTGCTGGCTCATGATAATGTTTCATGATCTGGATGCCCCGTGTCAGCCGTTGTGTATTCATTGCACGAATGGCTTGTTCCGACGAATATGTACACCTGTGCTTACCACTGTGGCATTCCATTAATCTAAGCAGAGCACTTCTGTTCGACTGATCCACTCCTTTCTTTATTTCGAGTATGTCTTTTCCGAATGTCTGGCACACTAATGGAAGTTACTCTCTCTTGGTGTGTGGGTATTACAGTAGTCATTATCTTCCCCTTGGTATATCAACAGTTGAAAGTTTTCTTGAACGCGTTCGCTAAAGCCGACAGTGCTTTCCACGCCACTAGGAGACAGAATTTTTCATTCTGTTTGTACTTATGTGTAAGGCCTACCTCGGAATTCCGCTTGCAGTCGTTGGGTTGTCCATCGTTGAATGGCAGCAAGTGCTTCCCCGAGGGCATGCGGGGACCGACCCTCAGAAGGCCCCTGTCGCTGGTCAGGTTGCGAAGGTGCACCGCCTGCTTGGACCGGCTTCCGTACACGTTGGAGGCGTCGATGAACGCCGTCAGCTGATTCGTCTGCTCACGAGGCGCAAGTGCGCCGTAGAACACCGACGTACGGCCGGAACCACAAGCGGTGCTGGACCGCACAAACTCGATGCATCTGTGGCCCCGAACCCGGCGGTCATCCAGCGGCACCTGCGGGCGGTGCAGAAAAGAGGCAACTGTGTCCAAAAGCCTGTTCTCTTCACTCTGCGCGCGGCAAAATGAGTTCCAGCGGAAACGCTTTGTTAAAAGTCGCTCCTTAACCGAGTTCAGAATCTGTTCCGGAGAAATACGGTTTTTAGATGCAAAGCATCTTTTTCTCGGGGCTATGTCCGTTGTCCGTTGTCTGTTGGCGTCCGCACCTCTCATCCTTATCCCGCTCTCCACACTAGCTGTGCGATAATGCCCTTCTCATTCCGTCCTCCTCTCCACGCCAGCTGCGCGATAGCACGCTACTCCCTCCGTCCTCCTCTCCACGCCAGCTGCGCGATAGCGTGCTACTCCCTCCGTCCTCCTCTCCACGCCAGGTGTGCGATAGTGAGCTGCTCCCTTCATCCGCTTCTTCACGCCAGCTGCGCGATAGCGCGCGCATGCGCGCCTCTCCCTCCGTCCTCCTCTCCACGCCAGCGCTATTCGCCGCGAGATCGACATGTAGGTGGCGACAGCGTCGCACTGCTAGTGTGGATGCTCCGCTGAGCGGCCCGTAAGAATGCACACTGTGGGCGCGCTTCGTGCCTTTTTCCCGCCGTATGTGCGCACGAAAGATGCAAACAAGAGTGGTATGCTGTAGTTCGGTTCCTCAACGTTCAATGTATAGCATGGAAGCGGCAGTCAGTTTTCATTACTACGCCAAAAAAAGCGACGGCTCATCGGGAATCTTAGAATGGCCGTAATTGTGACAATGAACTTGTACGCTGCGGCTCGTAGCAAGCTCAATCTTTGCAGACTACAGCTTTGAGCCTTCAATAAAAGCATAAATAGAAACAAATCACGAAGCATCGATCTCTGAAATTCAGTTTACAACGGCAATCTCAATCGCTTTCAGTGGTAGCATGACGCATTCTTGCATTTGCGGGCTGCCCGGAAATGGTAACACTACTTAACTGCCCCGAAATTCTAAGAGCTTACGATATTTTTTGTGCGTTCAAAAGGCAACATAAAATTACTGAATTTTGATCAGCGCAGAAATATAAATGTAACCGCTGTAACGGGTCTTCTAAATGAAATTTTAATGACTCTGAAGGAAGGTTTGATGAATAATGGTTTCGGATCACTTATTTGCGGCTTTCGTCGCAAGTGAACTTGCGAATTGAATTGTCAACGCACGCAGTACAATCGACATCTCATGTTTAGCTAAGTTTTCGCAAAGTGACAAGCAGGTTTACAGTGTGCAAACCAAGCTTCTGGGACCTCACAGTGAGCACAAATTTTCTGTTACGGCGGCTCTGTTGACCATTTCCGTTCCTTTTAAAATCTAACAGGTGCCTGCCACAGCGAGATGTGTTTGCATTCTTGCGTATAAGGTCGCTTACGAACCCTAAAGATGGCAATAAATGAAGTTGTGCTGTTGCAGACGTAGTAAAACATTTCCTTTTTTATTTCTCGTTGCGAATCAGCGCAACGGGTTCCCGGTAACTACTTTGTTTTGTAAACTGAATATCGCCTTTGTCTTGGCATTTAATTCTTGAGGATTGGTTAAAAAATGAAATTCTGTGCATTTAGTTTTTTTTCGGAAAGAGGGGGGAGGAGGGGGTCCTGCCAACGTTGCAAGAGCAGCGAGAAGAGAACGCATGTAACGCGAAAAGCCAAACTATGGTATTACTTACAATCGAAACTACACTAGGCATCGTGTTCTGTAGCGGTGAAAAAGCAGTACGTATTTTAAAATCTGATTAACCCCCCTTTGGTCCGGGATTGTCCAGGAATTGTGGCTCGCCTTTTTTAAAATTGTATTGAAAGCAAGCATTGTGGGAAAAATTAAAAAAAAAACAGCGAGCCATGGCACACACCCCTCACACATGTGGGCAACAACGTGCATTATATTACACGTTTTCTCCTCTTTCTTTAAACTTAGGTCCACCTTAAGAGGTTAAGACGTGACCATATTAGGCATTTGGTTATGCTGAGTGCGACACGTTTCTGGACAAGGTGATTCATGTCGCATTTGAAAATGATATATATGAACATGACACACGAAATGCCACATGACAGACGCAAACTCACAACTGCTTAATTTTACCGAAGAATCCCCCTAAATACTCTTGCGCATCCATAGAAACGTATTTTAAATAATACGTAAAATTAGCAACTCGATACCGTTGAATAAATGTTTATTCCTCCTCTTCAGTATAAACAACGACTGTCCAAAAATGGTATTTATTTTAGAAAAGGTACGGGAAGGACACGATCACACAGGCGCTTGCGGGTGTAAAATACGTGTCCGGTAATGTATGGGCGATAGCGCACGGGTCGTGTGCAGTGTAAATGTTTTTGTTTGTTTCTTCTTTTTATTAGGACACAGCGCAATTTTACAAGGGTGTGGAATTTGCCCGCGTATGCACAGGTCTTGTCGCTCCTTACCCGTTTCGCGTACTAAACTTTTATCCTTTAAATAATCACCACGCCACCTTCAAAAAGCACTCTTCGACGTTCCCGAAACGGCAGACGACTGCACTCAACAATACGAAGAGTGCAATGTGTGGAAGCAATGTGTACAACACGTTTCACACTCAAGCGGTGACCAGGGCGAAGATGTTTCGTGGAATTAAACCAGCGCATTAACCCGCAACGGCCGCTGATTATTGCGTTTCTAGAGGAAATCCGCAAGCAGAGGTAACTATGTCATTGCTTACTGCCAAACGAGCACACATATTGGTTGTTTTGTCGTGTGCAGCACGCGTCTTGCGCCGCACGCAACGTGAAAAAGCAGACGACGCGAGAGCGCCATCCACACTAGGAGCGGTTCGTCCCGCCACGCCGGGGGCCGACTGTGTTCGCGCTCGGGGCGAATATATAACCGCGTGCACGCGCCGCTGCCTCAGTTGCTTCGTCGGATGAGTCTCGCTCCGGCGTCTGATGAGTACCGACAGTCCTACTAGCGGATTGGCTGACACAAGTTCAGCCAGCATCAACCAACCAGTTAACAAAGCCGTTTGTCAGAGGGTAAGGTGATTCGAAGCATCGCGGAGTTTCCAACAAAGTTCACGCGATGTGGGTAACCAGCGCAAGTGAAAATAAAGGGAACTCCGCGATGCTTCGCATCACCTCAGGGTTCCCCTCGGGAAGAGGGTGTAATTTTTTGTGAGCACGGAAACTGTTACCTTGTAGCCCATGTTTTCAGAACTGAGAAAACATGCCTCAAGCCGAACTCGCAACAAACACCAGCGGGAATTTATCGCAAGAAACCAAGGCTTGCTCTCCTTTTGCGAGGTGGTGGCAGCCATCGAAGATTAAAATTGAACCCTGATTTGTTAAACGGGCACCGAAGCAAGTTTGTCTGAATCGTACGTGTTTGTGGTGCAGCATATATGATTTATAAAATGGCTGTTTAGTGGAAGTCTACAGTGTTCGTTCGTCTGTAATCGGCGGCATAAAGAAAACGACGCAAAAATTCACGTCTGTGTCTCTTTGTTCAGATATATCATACTAATAAAGGCACCCTCCGATTCTCTGATTTTGCCCCCCAACACCCTTACCATCACGCAGTGATCACAAATACAAAGTTGGCATTCCTTTTAACCACATGAATCGACATTTGTACTCTTTCGTCACGAAAATTGCGGGCAACGGGAACCACCTTCCCGCTAATATCACTTAGATCACGAGTGCCGACGCCTTCAAAACGGCCATTTCTTCAAAAGGGAACACTGAATTGTAATTTGTTGCAACACAGCTTTTTTAATCTGCTTTTTTATTTGTTAGCCTACTCCTATTTGTAATTGCAAATGCTTTGAGAGTAAATGAATATAATAAATGAAATTACATATAGACATTTTGTTCAGAGACAGGCTGGAAAGGTTTTAGGCGATGGCTATCCGCTAAATTTAACCCCGCGGGTCTACGGGTGTGACGTCATAGCTGACGTCCGCAAATTAGAGGGGAGGAGAGTTCAAAGGAATGGGCACTTTCGGCAGCACTCGTGTGAAAAAATTCACGGAAATCATCCGGGGAAACCCATAACATGGCCTAACTATTCCTCTAATTTAATCTTGTAAAAAGTTTAGGGAAGTTTGGAACTAACTTCGGTCTGTGTTTAAATAGTAGGGGCCCCGAAACGGTTAGAAATAATAGAAAATTTGGTATATACATTGTAAAACGAATAGCATCCTTAAGGAGGATATTTACTGTATATAACAAACCTCCTTACGCCCTAATAAAAACGCAAGAAAATACCCTTTAAAAGGGTATTTTCTTGTGTTTTTGCTGGGCTGTTACGATGTTTTAGTTTGGTACCCTTTAAGAGTGTGTTTTCTTGTGGTTTTGCCCGGGTGGTAGATATAGCGAAAAAAATTTCCCATAAGGGTGGGAATATCAGAGTGCACCATTCGCAACCTAGGCAAAGATTTCAACGTCGACTAATGTAATGATCGGAAATGTCCGAGTTCGATACAAAGGGCATTGGCGGTGTCTTCTCTTTTAGCGAAAACACATCCGAATAGGCTTCAGGCACGAGCAACTACATGGGACGCGTAATAACCACACTTTGGTTACGACATCGCTGCGCCATCGGGCAAGTATATTCAAAACACATTGTATCATACACAAAGGCCTTGGAACAATGTATCGCCAGAATCTCCTTTTGCAAGGCAAATTGTCCCGAATTCATCTGCTCAGGACTGCCAAGGGATGCCGATAGTGATACTCATGGCTTAAGAACCTGCCATTGGGCAACGGCGCCACTCCATTATCTTTGCTTCAATTTGTGAGATTAAGAGAGTTCTATACAGAAGGTAGTACTTATAGAGTGAAAGATAACAACTAAATTGTGTAACATGAAGGGGAAAGTCGGCTCTACGCAGCTCGTGCGATGCACGTTTAAATAATATGCTATCCAAGTTTTGGCGTGTTAATTTATGTAGAAGCAAATCAGCCATACATTCTTCACACGGGATATGCACGGTGAAGCAAGATATCACCGCAGCTTATTACCCCCTTGTTGCCGCAGTACAGGAGCGGCCGTTGATTGATCGGTCGTTAACATCACTATGCCCATGAAATGATTATATAGACATTCCAAAGCACCAAATACATCCAAGGTTATAAATGCCGTGGCTCTGAAAAATACGCTTTTGATAAACTCCCAGCTAGAGTGGGAAGCTCTCAACCTCTAAAATTGGGAACGCGGCCAGAAAGACAACACAGGACGAAGCGCAACTAACAACTGATTAACACACACTGAACACGTATATAAACGCTGCCTCACAGAAAAAACAAAAAATTCTTGAAACACGAGTGATTTCCACCGTGCCTGCATTACGTGCGGGGCAGGCTCAGTTCTTAAGCTAGGAATTATATCTTGTATCGATAAGATGATTAATGTAGTACTGACGTTGTCGACTTCTTTTCTGGACACCATTATATGTTCGCTGTGTGTTAATAGGTCAGTTGTTAGACGCGCTTTGTCTTGTGTTGTTGTCTTTCTGGTCGCGTCCCAACTGTTCAAAGTTTAAGCGCCTTCCACTACAGATATGCAGCAGGGACTATCACCTACTCATACCCTGTTAGCGTTGATAACCTCCCAATAGAGTGTTTTAAAAAGCACTCCGTCTTTTCGGTCCTTTCCATTCGTGGCGTGTTTACCGGGACCAGACTGTGCATGCGTGTGCGGGCACGGCGAGGAGTGCGCGGGCATGGCGACTGCCGGCCCGCGGAACTAATCCACCCTACGAGAACGAATGCGCAAGTGCCCAGTCAGGTCCCAGTAAACACGGTACGAACGGGAAGGACGGAAAAGACGGAGTGCTAAATCTACCTACTGACGTAAAGCTGTTACGTTCCGGAATAACGCTTCCGTAATGACGTCGTGAGCGAAAATCCGTTCATGTCTCGCAAAGCGACAACAGTTTTTGGAGAATTTTTGCTGCCGCGAGAATTCAGATTCGCCTGGAGACTCTATTTTTAACACATGGTTGGGTTGAATTGTGCCGTTTCTTACAACGTTCAGGCTATTTAAAGTTCATTCTTGGCGTACCGACAACGCGTTTCGAACATTTCCTGCGGCTGTGGGACACGCAGGACTCCATTACGAAATCTACGATAAGGCAATTCCCTCGGGTGAAAACATTCGATACGCTCATAGGAATCCATCGCGTTCCCGCGAGAGCCGCAAAAGGGAAGGTTCACGGCAAAGCTATTAGGTAAATTGAATGGACGCACCTCTAAAGTGGCGATCTAAATTTCCACCCGAAGTTTGCCGGAGGGCGGTATTGATCAGCAGGGAAAAAGTGTATACCATATTCCTTTATAAACGCGTTCAGAAACGCGTTCAAAAAATACGCCCTTTTATTCTGTACGTTCTGGGTGGTAGCTCGAAACGAAAAGTTCGTTTCGAACTGCCACCCAGACCTGGGGAGGGAAATATAGGTACAGATAGCTGGAAATGTGTGAATATTGACGAAACTTTGAAGCCCGACAGATGCAAGGGAGTATTTAAAGAAGCAAAAGAAAGTACCCCATTCGTTCCCCCCCCCCTCTTCTGCACTGTTTCAAGCAATAAAACAGTGACGTTGAAAAGTAACGACGCTAACTTCTGTCAGCCTTTTCAGAAGAAAGTGTATTATGCTGGGGTGCATGAACCTCACGGACGCCATATCCGTCACGGAAATGACATCACAAGAGAAAGTTCCATTGACGCGGTGCCGCGAAGATTCAAGCCCACGATGAGCCTGGCCGCAACGGGAGGTGTGAAACGCTCTGCCAACTGAGCCATGAAGTCATGCCCGGATAGCTGTACGAACGCGCCTTATGTCCTTCCCTCTAAGTTCTCCATTCAGATGGTGCTGCCGTCTAGGAGAGGCGAAGCGAAGTAGTGCATCATGACGCTAATGAGCGCCGATAGTTGGCGCCTCGATAGGGCAGCGTATAGCAGCCGAAGCTGCTGTGTTTATCCGTCCGCCGCCTATGTGGAACTATGCTCAGCTTGTGGAACGCCGCCGCCGCGTTCCACAAGTTTCGCAACGCAAGCGTCGGGCGTACACGCCACGAAGCAGGACCAATGTGGTCGCACTTTTGGCGAAGCGACCTGCCAGCAGGACGTTGCTCGCCAAGCACACCTACAAGACTGCTGCCGACCCGCAAGTCATTCTCCTTTCACTGGAGCGGACCGTGACTTCAAACGATTCGCTGACAACCCATTCGGTTTTGTTCTCACGGTTTGAGAGTGCCTGGGGATTCAATAGGGTTTACGCAATTCTCCGGTGCGTGTAGTTCAGTGTCTAATTTTGATGCGTCTGACGGTGCCATACCGACGAAGTAGAAAGAGCGATGTGCAAGTTCATATCTATGCAAAATAAACATTCGAATGCTCCCGCGAAGGCACATTTTACTTTCGTGCTTTACCGTTTCCTATGAAAGAAGGATCAACCACATTTTGTATGTCTGTCCCAGTGTCACTAGATAAAGTTTAGTGTATTGGCACTCTTTTCTCAAATTGTTCTGTGCCGCCACCACCATCATTTCCAGTTCGCCCTGCGACGGTTCATGGGTGCCGTCATTTTGTTGTTTATGCGTGTTAGTCGGTCAACTCTGGTAGGCTTAGCTCGTTCTCCCTGTTCTGCAGCTGCGGGCGACTGACGTCGTTCCGAACGCGAAACGAAAATAACGCATGTAGCAGCGTTTCAGCAGGAGAGGTGTTTCCGAAGATGGCGTTTTGCTGCATCTTCTGTTGTGTTGTTAACAACCGACTCGGTCGAAGTAATGGCAAGGCGGTATACATGGATGCTCTAATCTCGCAACACAGATACAGATCAAAATGGCCACTGTTGCTGGCTTGTGAGCTTCAGTAGCGGTACTCTAATGCCTTATCAACTGACAACAGTTTGTCCCTAGAAGCGTAACATATTTTTGTCACTATTTCGAGCCTTTATCTTCAAGGTCTGCACCTCAAACAAGACTGGACGTCAACAAACGGGCCGACTATTCCACATATGCACAAGTAAAGAACAAATAAGAAGTTTCAGGATATTCTATATCGGCACTATGAACACGGATGTCAAATATATGCTTGCCTCGATAGGGAAGCAGGGCATCACGTTGTCGCATGAATCTGCGCAGTCCACGGTGTCTATGAACCTCTCGTGACTGATTGCAGGCATGGAGAAGTCCATGTCGTGGTCCAAGAACTGTCCCCACTGCATTAGCATGTGCGAATGCTCTGTATCGCCTTCCACAGTCTCGGTTGACACCAAGCCAGTCGACACGGCACGGGCCAGGGGCAAGCGGTGGCCGTTCACTGGTTTCTCGGCCGTCCACCCTGCATGGAATAATTAATGGGTAGTAGAAAAGAAGCGGGACTATTTAACCGCGGTCGTATGCCTTGCATGAGGCACTGACCCACCAGATTGGAATTTAAAGTGCCACGCTTATAATGCTTCGTAATAGAAAATCTTGACAAGACATGTTGTGATATTTCTTTGTAGCTATACAGCCTGCCTACCAGTCACACACACTGACCCTCTCCCCCGCTAAAAAGCGCATGTTGCGTACAAAAACTCGTTTCACGCGCACACAATATAAAAATAAAGGCGCCGTAGTTAGAGAAACATTTGTTTTAGCGCTAGAAAGTAGCAGAAAAAAATGCGGGCCAATCCGCCCTGTGCAGGTGGTTGGAAAGCGAAGCTGTAACCGACCCCAACAACGATTACACATGGGACGTCACTTAAATTCACACACGTGTCTATACAAAGAGTGCAAGCAGAGACAAGTGAAATGCACTTAAACACACTTTCTATTAGTTCAAAGAGATATTCTTTGCTAAGGTCAAATCAGTGCATGACCCACGAATGGTGGTTTGGTGAAGCGCATGAGTGATAAATTTAAAGGAAGCTCAAACCCGGCCTTATACCCTTGTTACACGGGCGCAGTTAACCACGGTTAAGCGAACCGCGGTTAGACAAAACCGCAGTTTTCTGCGTTACACGGCAGACGAAACTGCGGTTACCCCGCTAACCATAGTTAACACAAACTGAGCTTGGCCACCTCAGTTCAGTCACGCTAACCGCAGTTGCCGAAGCCGCAGTGCTCAAAATCGCGCAAGTCAGTTCGCACGCAAGTGGCGGCGCATCAGCGGAGGCGGGGAAAAATCACCTGGCGTTCGGAGGAGACGAAGGTTCTCAAATAGCGGGCGCCCCAAAGCTGCGCCCAAGAGGCGCTGGGGTTCTTTGCGTCGCTCTCGCAAGCAGCGCGACTGCTCGTCAGCAGCGGCTCGTTTCCCGATCCACCCGATCAACTACGACAAAAGCCGTGCTAAATTTGTAAATTCCGCGTGTCGTCCGCTAACGAAAAAAGGATAAACCAGGCAATCGTGAAGCGTTTTCAGCACTCGGAAACGATCGGCGCGCACGTCGGCCGTGCCTGCGAAAACGCCAGCGCGCCTGCCCGCACGGAACTGCAAGCGGCTCGAACCGGCCCAGACCATGGCAGCAACAGCTTATCGCCGCTCTTCGAAATCAATCTGATCGCGGAGAAGAACTTCCACATGCGAGAAAGTGTAAGTTAGTGCAGTGAAAAAGTCTGCTATGGATTATAATTCGCAGTTGTAGAGATAGCGGCGGTCAAATATCCACCGCGATGCTAAGCCTAAAGTTCCCAACACCGAGCAGATCTGAGCAAACCAAGCCGGTTGCGAGCTGTTCGGGAATCCCTCTCCTCGCCGCGCACTACTGCTTTAAACATATTTCCTTTTGTCTACACTGTTTATCTTTTGTTTTTTATCGTGAAGTTGAAAGTGTTGTCATTTATTTTTGTTACGCTCACAACCAACTGACCGCGGTCACCACACTTAGAATTTCGCGTGTAACAGCGAAAACCGCAGTTTGTGATAACCGCGGTTAAAGTTAAGTAGCCACGGTTAAGCTTAACTGCGCTTACTTCCTCCGTGTAACTAAGGTATTAGACGGTCTCACTTGTCCCCCGTCTCTGCCGCCACCGACGGAGGCAGCGAGATCGGCGAGAGACGGAGGAGAAGTGAGATGCCATGCGTTTATGTGAACTTCCTTCAATTTCTACTAGCTCCTAGCGCATGCGCAATGTGCGGACACGGCCGCTGCACGCGCCGTGGGCGGAGCGCACAGCGGCGCGAGAGGTCGCGTGACGCTATCACGTGTCATTAAGCGAGAACGCAGGGGGTAAACCCGCAGATGTGCTCGCTGGGTGCGCCGTCTGCCTCCCCCGTCTCTGCGTGGGCTTGTAGCTCAATCGGTAAAACAACGGGCTCTAACTTCGTTTCTCTATTCGTTCCAGGTTCGATTGATGGCGGTGCCAGTAACCTCTTTTATTTGTTCGCTGGAGTCTTCTGTCGACACCAATGGTCGGGACAGAACCCTTGGGGAGCAGAGGTAAAATCTTCGCTTTAAAAATTCAGCGAAGCTTACACTCAGGGAAGCTGTTGTACGTGAGCATTGCCGGACACATAGCGAAGTATCAGTATCATTGTTTAGTTGCATAGTTTCTGTGCTAGTAAGCGTCGTCATATGCATTTAAGAAGTCGTCGTCTTCACAGCGCGTGGTGGGTGCAAAGTCATTCTCAGCAGTGTAGACTTCCATCTACTCTTCATCGTCTGCTAGACGCAGCGGTGGCGGGATCTGCAAGTCGTCTCCAGAAGGATTGGCACACTCGTAGCCATGCCTCCAATTATTTATAATGGCTTCAAGAGAATGAGGTGGCCGCGGTGACGTCTCCCAAGCAGTGTGTCTTTTAGACGCTGCCGCGCACTACGGCTCTTCTACGCTATACCGAGCGTATGCGCACGACAACGTGAGGACGAACGAACAAGGGGCGTAGCTATGACCTGCCTTTCTCGTTTCGAACAAGCAGTGCCACGATACCGTGGAAGGCTGGAGATTTTTTTCCACTAGAGTTGCTGCGTTAGCCGGGGTCCCGGCGGTCGCCGCAAGCACGGTGTAAGAATATTCTTGCACCGTGACCGCAAGGCACGGGCTCATGAGCGCTCGGCATTTTCTCGCTGCTCGGGGTTTTTGCCAGTCGTTTTGCTAAAGCCACTGCGCGTGCCGGGGACGCTCGGCGGTGGGCGGTCTGCGGTGGACGCTCGGAATTTATTTGTTATATTTTTTAGCACACCGAACTTACGGCCAGTAACAATCGCTCCGCTGTTACGAAAACAAGCGTCAATTCAGCTCTATAAAAGCCGTCAAAACAAACAAACAAAAAAACTAAACCCAGTTTGTGGGTATCCTCGCGTCCGAGCCATTGCGTGACCGCTCGTTTGGTTCCGTCAGCGCGGCACTTTCCCCCGTCTCTTCCCAAAGGGCCAGCTCGCCCCTGCGCCACTGCACTGCGCCGAGCCAAAGCTTCACACTCTTGACGAGGTGGAGGCGCCGGCGGCCGTTGCGACTGTCAGCTCGACGGCCGCTCTGCACTGGTTCTTGGTTAACCTCACCTCATCGGCGGGTTTGAACGGCGCCCGAACTCCCCCTCGGCGGGACGCAAGACGCGCGCCTTTCGCGGGGCAGGACGTCTAAGGCGCGTAAAGATTTTCCTCACCACCCGGTCGCAGCTCTTTTGCACCGGTTCTAAGCCGGCAAGCCCTTCCGGCTGCCGGCCCATGCGTTAGGTTGACCCTTAGTCTCTTCGCTTACATATGAGCCGTACCTGATACTCGACAATCACGCCGTGCGGTACGTGACTGGGAATGGACTGACAGTGTCTTTTTCTTGCGAGCCCATCGGTCAGCGCCCCAGATTTTGGCCTTACTGCTGAGTCCAGTGGTTCAGCGCGCTGATGACGCGCACACGTGCGCGTGGCGCCAGATCACCCATCGCCCCTTTTCCACCTACGGGGATGTGTGAAATGTAACCGAAGTGGTTGGCGCAAATAAAGGAGTTCTTCCCCGTCCTTTGTCGCCCCTACTCCACCTCCTGCCCAAGAGAGGCGGTGTTGAGTTGGCGTGGCGGCGTTTCAGTCTCACGAGCGAGCTCAAAAAGCTCCAACACACGGTGGTTCCTTGCAGTGTGCATTAGTGCATGCCTTGTGCAATGCTAGGGTTGTGCATATTGTGAGGTAGAAAGACCACAAGATTCCTCCAGAGTTAAATCTGCAAGAACAGCGGAGCTCTAGTTCTCCTGTGTCGGCTGTAACGTTGACGGGCGCCTGCCCGAGAACAGCAGCGCCGTCGCAGCGTAAATTCTATGGTTGGCACACAGGAATCGGCCGCTAAACGTCAGCGTCTGGAGGCTCTCTCCTGGAGGGAGGGAAAGGAACCCGTCCCTGCGAAGCCCCAACTCCCTCTGATGGCGGGTCTGGGAACCGGTTTCTGTGAGGCCACCAGCGCGTGTGAGAACCTGCTCACACTTCTGCGTCAACGGATGTACGAAAAGTCTCTACGCTGTTAAAACATGTGTATATTCAAAATAAATGCGTGTGCGTGTATGCATGTGTCTGTCTTGAGGATGATCGCCGCCAACACTCGAGAAATAAATTTTTCTCATACCTTTTACATAAATTTTGTGTCCCGGCTGGTCATCGACATTTACAGAGTGGAATAGATCGGGAATTTTATTGCTACACTCACTCCCAGAACCATCATTGCCAGAACTGCCAAACAGGCAGTGCCAACATTAACGGTGCAAGTTATCGGCTTAAAGCATGCATTGCTGGATATGAACTAGAGAGCGGCCAGAGTGGGGTTGCGCTACAAATCCAGGCGTTGCGGGCTCACCCACGGGCGTGTTGAAGCCGTTCTCGTACTCCGCGGGGAGCAGCCTCTCGAAGGGTGTCAACGAGGCTCCCCACATGGGGTGCTGAAGATTGTTGCAGGTGCCGTCGTAGGTGCGGAAGCGGCTGTGGAAGCACTCGTCCGAGCAGTCCGGCACCTGCCGGTGCTGCAAGCAGCCCGACTTCTCCGACAGCAGGTCCAGGTATCCGGGAGAGAGCAGGTTGTCCACAGACGTATCTGGGCAGAGCATGAAGCGACGAGAATACCTTGATATAACACCCGCAATAGTACGGGCCGGTCAACAGTGGTGTGATTTCCCTCCCTTATTTAGAATAACTTTTACAGAGCCCGTTGCACTCCCAATAAGGGACTGAAAGCACCCTGAGGACGCCTTTTAGTTCAAGCACCTTGAAAATAAGGAAATCAAGGCCTGCTCCTTGCTTACAAGGCGGAGTTTCTGCTAGTCAGATATAATGCCCTAAAAAGTACCAGTGAATGAATACTTCAAAAAATGTTACTTGTACTTGTTCTCCTGTGCATTGTGAATTTCTTAATTTTGTAATTTATGTCTCAGTACGTATGTGTTTCCAACTTCGGACAGGTACACTCGTACCTGGGTAGAAATTGTCACCTTCGCGAATTGCAGTAAACTTGTCGAAAGTAGGTAAGGTTGCAGAACCATCGATATTTATTTTACCCAAAGTACCGATGCTGTCAAGCTGTTTAGGTATTCGTGAAGTAATGTAAGCTCGCGCGGGCGATAATTCAACCAATCTTACATGCCAGAGTGCGCGAGTTACAGATTCTCAACCGGCCTACAATGCAGCAATAACCTTACGGTTCCGAGTTAACTGCGAGCCTTGGCGTAGACGGGTCTTTCGATTGCCGCACCTGAAATGTTAAAGCGCATGCCAGCGGCGACTTGCTCCTGGATGATGTTCAGCGCTCTTTCGAAAACCTCGGCCGCCCTGGCTGCTCGTTGCGCCTCTGAATCCGGGTAACGGAAGATGCGAAGCAGGTGGGCGTGTCTGTGGCGGCCTCCGACGGTGCTTCTCCTGTTGTTGAGCAGGTCATCCAGCGTGCTGTTCACCGCCCTGTCCACGGACTGTTCGGCCTCGTGCAGTGCCGACAGGACGTAGCGGTCGCCCGGGTGAGCGTCGGAGTCCTCGTGGCCATCGTCTGCAACGAGGTGTAACTTAATTAATTTTGTTTTTACGTAATATTTAAAATTATTAATTTATTATTAATGTCCTGACGAGACGACATCAGGACATAGCGACCTTTCTTGTGGGTTGGAAATGTCAAATCACTATACCGATCTGACACCACAAGATCTAACTAGGGCAAAACCAATGACTCGATGGAGGAATTACCTAAGAATATTTTTGCGCGAAGATTGGGCTCGACAAACTCTGCACAAAAGTGGCTGGAAATCATTGAGAGAAACCGTCATCCTACAGTGGACGTAAACACGTTCACTGTGTTGGAAAAAGCGCTGAAACAACAGTGGCGAGGAAAGAAGCAAGCTACACGGCACTAGCTCGCGACTACTAGTTTATTGCAAAAACACACAAATATATAACGTCCAAACAGAGTGAACATGATGGTGATAATAACACGGGTTGCAAGATTGCACCAATATTAAAAGTTAAGTTGGGCAGTGAATGGTAGCACAGCATACAAAACAGCCTTAGACATTTAGCACAACATAGTAGCACATAGCACAACATAGCAACAACATAGCCCAACATAGACATTTAGCACAACATAACCTTAGCACAACATAGTAAAATTGAAGATGGTTGTTATATAGAAGACGGTACACTAAAAAAAGGAGCACCGCAAACGAACTAAACACAAAGAAGGAAATACGAAGCGACACATCGCCGTGTCTGTTCGTATTCTCTTTCTTGTGTTTTGCTGCATTGCACTATTTATTCTCTTACAACGTACCAAGCAGGGGAACCAATAAAAAAGCTGGTAGAGATTTAAAGGGGTTAAAAAGTTCCTCACAGCCACAATGCCAGCTGAGATTATTCTAATTAGGCATATCCGCATCCCTAACGCTCAAAAATACATTTTCTTATTTCCACTCTAAGCTTTGAAAATGCCCATTTGAAATGGAGGAGGACGTATTAGAAGGCCGGGACGTGTTGAAGTGCGAGGATAACCACGCCTTCCTGTATATCTCATTTTCTCGTTCGAACGAGAAGCAGCCGCTTTATAGTGCAGGGCATTAATGCATTTTTGTGAGACATTAAAGTGTGCTACTCTAAATCTCGTCGGGGGCTTGATAGACATCAATGGATACCTGCCACACTTTATAGAATTCAAGCTCAGGGCACATAAATAAGTAAAACTTGTGAGTCTGTATAAATTTCATCTTTCATAGAATTAGAAAATGAATATCTCCATACGTCGACGGTAACATGTAGGTCGTTAACATTGTTAAGCCAAACGGGGCCAAAACTCTTTGATGTTGCGGTAACGTTGAATGTGTCATAAGCCGGTTTGAATAAAAACTCACATCAAGGGCACAAAATAGTGGGCGGACGCGGGGTTCACAATGAATCTGTCAATGATGGGAGTTCTTAAGATAGCGTAGAGCGTAGGCCGTCTTTAAAGAAACCGCTTTGCATGCTCTTTGAATGGAGCACGAAATCGTGTCATCGGGGAGCCGCATAGTTAGAATCTTATTCTTTACCGGGTCGCATCTTGTATTCGTACACGTACGAAGACACGAAAAGAACAAGCGTACGTACGTGTTCGTCCAATTTTAGTGCTAAAACCATGTCGCACAGTTCACACCAACTTTCCAGCAGCAAGTACCTCTTAAGTACGCGCTATTCAAAGGGAAAGTCAAGCGAGTCTTCAACAAAAAACGGCGGTCAGTTGGAGATAGCGTAACGGATCGTTGTCGCAATTTTTAGCACACGTTCGCAATGCAAGAAAAGAGCATCTCATGGGTGTAATGCAGCACGAAAATTGTTTTCGTTGCTTTTTATTACTGTGTTATAACTTAGCCTTGTTACGAGATATACGGAACTGCTTACAAGCACTCAGAGCTGTGCGTACGATCTTTTACCGCTCTCGCTGAAATATAAATCTGTGGTTGGCGCTTGATTTTAACGGACGCAGTACTGCGCATATTTGTGAAGCCTTTCTTTTGTATAATTCCTGTATAAAACATTTCTCTACTATTAGTATCTTGGTGCACGTTTTTTATGTCAGCGACAATCAATTTCTTTTAGTGGCTGCTTGTGAACAAACATTCAGCGTTGCATTCGCACCCGGCAGGTGCGCTCTATCCCGACCGCGTGCAACTTGTAGACGTGTGGCCACCAAATGGTCCTGCACATGCGCTCTGGCGCATATCATCCACCGGGAGCCATACCGATACCATTTTTTTTCTGTTTGGATACAATTAAAAAGGCTGAGAAGTGAGAACGTTGACGTCGAATGTTCGCATCGCCTATGAAGTGTAAAGTTTGGGTACACATGAAGAAGAAAACGTAACGGATACCTCTGACGAGGATGTAGAAAGGCGCTATAGCTACTCCAATCTCATTCTCGGCCACGCACTCGTAGCGGCCTTCGTCCTGTGGTTCCAGGCGTACAATGCGCAGCCCATCGGGACCTGCACTGATCCGTCCTCCGAGGCCAAGTTGCCGGCCGCCCTTTCGCCACACGATGGTTGGAGCCGGGTGGCCCTCGGCCATGCACAGCACCTCCACGCTGGCACCGCGGTCCGCCTCGGTGTTGGCTGGAGGGCTCACGAAGTGGGGAGGCGCTGCTTGTCCAGTGTGCGGAGAAAAGAAGAGAGTGATAACCCAAAACACTCGTCGTGAGCTTAGTTAAGAGGTGCAGCACGCGAAGTTTCTCTATTTTTTTCGCTGTGTGGACAACGGTTATTCCCTGCACCGGAATTCCGTAGACGCATTTTGCTTGCTGACTAAAATGCAGGTAGCCGGAATTCTGTTTTATTTGTACGTTTATTACCATTTATGTTTTATCTAGCAAACATGGTTGACTTCATTCTTCGTGCAAATTTAATTTCTAGCAGCTCCTAGAAGACTGATTCCTACTGCGGCGGTTCTCCCTGGGCACACGACGCTAGTATTTTTGCTGGCATAGTTCGTGTAGGCGCTGGCAAGACATTTGCGCTTATGGCCACGGCACGCCTCCACATTACGAAGATAACCCGAAAAAAGTTGCCCTGCTTAAACAGACGTTTAAAAAATAGTTTGATTCAAGGATATCTCAGGAATCGAATCAAATCATGGTGAGGATAGCCTAGGCAACCAACGTACTGGGCTCTTCATGGCTGCTTTGAACACCGCCCTCCAAAAAGTTTGAATGATGTTCTGCTGATGGACAGGTTCGACAGATACTGTATGCCGTGTTAGGAAACACCTGTCGGTCGTCCATGATCGCGTGGAAAGCTGTTCGTAGCAAGGTCTGTCCCTTTTCCTGCAGTGCGTGCAGCAATTTGGGCACACTCACATTTGGAGTTAACTGAGAGGTCTGCATGTGCTTCGGTGTATCCGACAGCGTTCTCGGCGTGGCAGGTGTACACGCCCTGCGCCTGCCTCAGCACGGAGTGCAATCGCAGCACCTTGCCAGAGTGCAGCACCGTCACACCCACTCCATCCGCTGCTATCCGTTGGCCTGCAAAGGGACAAAAGAATTTCGCCATGGAATGGTACGTATCCCTCCTTGGAATTCTGAGCGCCGTCGGTTTCAAAAAATGTCCGCGCCTTGTCAGCTTCAATTCTGACGTAATTGCACTCGCGAGGTCTCTGGCCAATGGCATGCACAGGAGCCTTGCTTGTGCTGCGGTACATCCGGGTCATTTGCTTTCAGCCAATCGGGGCTCGTCCGAGAGGGACACTTTGAAACAGACATGAAATGGACACGAGAATCGTGCCGCAGATCTTGTTATTGCTTTTAGTAACAAATATTCGCACTTTCACTGATCTTTTGTTACTGCTTTTGTTCATGCTGAAGGTGTGCTTGTTTTATACATTGACATTGCTCATATTGCAGTATGTCTGATTCTGTCGGACATGTTTTCCAGAGGGCTTACATGCAGTATTACTTTTGAGCGTACTGCTACATACCACAAAACACAGTTACCACGAAAGTCACAACGGTTAGTTTATAGCTACTGAAAATGGAAAAGCCGTGTCGTATATGAGTTTAATGCAGCTGGTCGTGCACACTATGAAAAGTAGGTATAGCATGACATTTGAGTGGCATTGAACTCGCAAGACTTGCGCAGTTCGTTGGCATTAACTCGCAGGACTTGCGCAGCACAGGTTATCAAAGCAAGAAAGCTGCACACTTTTAACCAATGTGGGTTACTGAAGCTGGAAATTAAAATTAAATCTCTAATTAGAATCTTTTTAGTGTAACCCTTTGTGATCTATGCGTTGGTGCGAGTTATAATTTATTGATGGCAATGATAGGGATAGCCTGGCGTGTGAAAGTGTACGAACGCTGCAGTTCAGATACTGGATAGTTCTTTTGCCTGATTTATTTTCTTAGCAATTTATTCAAAGAAGGAAGCGATAACAAAAAATTAATACTAGAGGGAAGAAAATTTTCAGTGAATGAATGAATGAATGAATGAATGAATGAATGAATGAATGAATGAATGAATGAATGAATGAATGAATGAATGAATGAATGAATGAATGAATGAGTTACAAGCCGTACCATCTTTATACCAGGACAGTTCAGGTGCGGGTGAGCCTGCAGCACTGCAGATGAACTCCACGTCTTCACCTTCAAGGACCTCCTGCTCCCGTGGTCTCTCCAAAAAGTACGGGGTCTCTGTTAGACAGACAGAGAGAACTTGCTCTGTGTCCACACAAAGAGATGCACTGAAGATACCTTTTTCTGCTACTACTAGACAAATGATGGAAGGGATAAATATTGGCGTTTTCTAAATGATTGCGAAGACAACTGACCAGCGAAAGCTTGGGCAAAGCAGACTGCAGTGGGCAGGGGGGCCTTCCATTCACGGATTCGAAGCGCTGGGGACATCATGTAGAAGTTGTACTATAAAACGGATTGCGTTGGACGATTCTGAAAACTGTGGTAAATTTGCCCTAAACGAACCATTGCGGAATTCTTTAATTAGAGGGAAAAAACCTTATATCTCCTACTTTTATTATTCCCCCTGACACCTTCCTCGTTGAAATACGACCAGAATGCTTAAACAATATACTAAGAATGTCCTTCTTTCCCTCTGACCACCCAAAAATTAGCAAGGGCCATCTGCGCCCGTGCAATGTAGTTTATAAATTTAGTAAACCCCCTTTTAACAGCGAAGCTGTTTAGTGAATCCTAATTTTTCGTGTCAGCAGTTAAAAATACCAAGAAATTGCCAAGCACGCGCACGTGAGCGCGGGCCTGGCGACGACCGCCCGGCACCCCCAGCATATGTTCGTCAAGCCAAACATACCCACTTAGGGAGATTGGCCAAGAAGTGGTCGCCCGCCCGGCAGTTATAAAAATCAAGAAAATGGCGACTGCTCGTGCGTACGTGCCTCGCGGCGACCGCCTGCGTCCCCGGGGCACGTTTGTAAGCCAAGCAAACCCACTTGGGGATATTCACCAAGATTGGCAAAAAAAAAAAAATTCACAGCATATCCACGGGGTGAATGATGATGAGTGGGCGAAGCTCCTGAGGGGAAATCATCGGTAAAACCGTGACTCTTCAGTGAAAGTTCGCCCACTACATCTGTGTCCGAACGTAACGTCTAGAAAGTCTCGCTTAAACCGCGCGTCGGCACCTTGGGGTTGAGCTCGCCTGATGCGTTTTGCAGACGCCTCACGAGCTCTCACTGCATCGGGGTCTGCCTGCCGATACTCGCGCTTCCTCGCCGCTTCCCGTTCTCTGACGTTTTGGAGATCCTCTTCGCGCCGCAGCCGTGCCGCTTCGCGTACGGCAGGGTCCTCGCGCCGTTGCCGTGACGCTTGGGCCTATCGTTCTCGAACGCTGGGATCTGGCGGCGTCGTCGCGCAGCCAGACGACACGCTTCGGCCTCCCGCTCTCGTACGGCAGGATCTTGGCGGCGGCGTCGCGCAGCTTCACGGAGCGCTTCTGCCTCGCGGGCTCGCACATCTGCAGCCTTATCCATCGGGCGACTCCGAGCGCGCGCCAACAGCGAACGGATTTTATTACAACGCTCCCCGCCATCTAGTAAACAATCCAAGAACTAAACTAGAGGTAGCCACGCCATCTAGTAAACAATCCAAGCGCATCTTTTCATCATATACAAGTACCGCCATCTAGTAAACAATCCAAGAACTAAACTAGAGGTAGCCACGCCATCTAGTAAACAATCCAAGAACTAAACTAGAGGTCGCTACATACATACGTCGAGGATGGACAGACCCACACCTTAAGGAGCTTCGCCCCTAAAAAAAAAACTCCAGCGTTCGCCGTTACGGTGGCAACAATTGCTCGGAACGAGAAAGACTCCAGCGCTCCCCGTAATCAAGGCAATACTTGCTCGGAACGAGAAAGACACGCCATAGCGTACGCCCTTCCAAAGACACGTAAAATGATTATCACTTTCAAAAAAAAAAAAGAAGCTCCAGTTATAGAAATAATAGAGAGTTTTAGCATAGCGTGCTCCGTCCGCTAACGCTACGGCGACGGGTAGCGGGGCGCGACTGGGGAGAGCAAATTCGTCGCGGTTTGGTGGATTAGTTCCGCGCGGCCTGCCTTCGCCATGCCCGCTCTTTCCCTCCGCTGAGGGGCAACCTCCTCGCACTCCCCGCGCCCGCATGCGCAGTCCGGTCCCGCTACCCGCTAACCTTAGCGTAGCGTACGGGAGCCGCTATGCTAAAACTCTCTAATGATGAAGTAAAGATCGTTGCGATAGCGAAGGAGAAGCAAATCGGCTGCAATCATGGACTTACACCTTCGTGATGGTCGTGAAGGTTGCGTACCACTTCACTACCTTCAAGTCTTACGCGTAAGTGTGAGCTTCCTGCATTTGCACCCCCTGCTATTTCCTCTCATACCCAGCTTAAACAATAGCTTTGCACTACACTTAAGTGAGCCTGATTTATTAGACAACAGACCCGCTGGTTTTTATAAGAATTGCAAAAGCTAACGAAAGGGCACTTTCCTACCAAATATCCCCTGAGTGTTTAAACGGGTTGAAGAATCTAATTGGCCACCTCCTCCATTCCTCTTTTAAATCAAACTATTAAATCCCGCTTGCTTCTGCATACTGCACCGCAACTGAGAAGTTTAAGTATTTCCGATACTGATTTATAGGTACGCAATAAACTCTGTGGGAACAGAGGACTTTACAAGGTCAGTATTCTGAGAAGACAAGATGCAATTGCTGTAATGCGGCACATCTCCGAGTGAATGCCGGGGCATAAGTCAGCAGCCGTGCAAATGAAAAAGAAAAGCTGCTTGAATCGAATGGCGCAAAAACAAATGCAAATGGGAACGACACAACAGTACCGCGACACACCCCATTCGAAAGTGTATTCGGATACGGTCACCCTGGCGCGCAACCGAGAATGACACACTACCTATAATGTGGTGTACAGCGAACCTTTTCTTTTCGTGCGGGACATTTTAAGACAGCTCAATTCATGCCATCGTCACGTACCGCAGACTCGTGAACGTGTTGGTAAGTAGTATTTTCGTACACCTTTGATACTAAGTTCTTCCGACTGGCGCTAACACATAATGTGTGGTTGGCACCTGTTTTGGGGAGCTTGCAATAGGCTTACATCTAGGGTGCCTTTTGGCGTCGTTTTTGCTGCTTTGAATGAGTAAAAATAGGTACCCTGAGACATTTTTGGCACAGCTTAAGCCCGAGCTCTCCAATGCAGTGTCACAACTTCCTACGATTGAAGGTCTGCAAAACAAGAGACGCTGAAAGTTTCGTGGAGCCAGCGCCCTTTTTTACGAACGTGTATATATAATCCTGTGTTGTATGGCTAAGACTATATCCTCGTCATTCCGCACTACCGGAATGATTCAGTGGATACGAATGTAATAGATGCACTGTTGAAGCCACCCACATCGTAGTACTGAACGCTCTTTGGGGAAAGGGCACCGCATGTTGTCACCTTCGCGAATGGCAGTAAACGTGTCGAAAGTAGGTAAGGTTGCAGGAAGATCGCGATTTATTTTTTCGAATCACCGATGCTGCAAAGCTGCCCAGATATGCCTGCACTAATTCCAGCTCGCGCGAACGGTATTTCAACCAATCATACAAGCCACCGTGCACGAATTACCGATTCTCAAGCGACCTACAATGTACCAACAGCGTTCCAGTTCCGAGTTAACTGCAATCTTTGGCGTATAGACGGCGCACTCACGGTGCACGTCGAGCTTCGCGGATGCACTGTCCTCGCCTAGAGGAGAGGTGGCCTTGCAGCGGTAGGTGCCAGCGTCGCTGGGATCCGTGGCCGAGATGACGAGCGTGCCGGCCGTGAGGGACACGTGGTAGCGGGCGTGCTGCAGAAGGGGCACGCCATCGCGCGTCCATGTCACCAGGGGCGTGGGCTTCCCCGCAGCCAGGCAGCGCAGAGTCACGCTCCGGCCTGCCATCACGGCCACGTCCGAGGGCTTTTCAACCAGCCGAGGCTCATCGCTGTCTGTGGAGGGTGACAGATGCGGGCGGCATGTCGTACGAGCACTTGCAGTAGCAATAAAAAAGTGCTAGCACGTTTGAGCAAGAAATATAAGTTTTGAAAAAAAATATCGTGGTAAAATATCATTGGTAAAAACGTGGGATCACCGACCGAAGCTTTATAAAAGGTAACAAAGGAGTTTCGACTTCCGCATGTTGTTTAAACAACGAACGTTTTTGAACGATGAGTTTGAACAACTGAATTGTGTCCGGCGCACGTACCGCAATTGTGGGAATGGAGAAGATATATGTCATAATTTGTCTGAAAGGGAGACAATTTTTGCTATGCCCTTTTCTTGCTGACTGCTATTACGCCAACCATGTTATGACTCTTAGATTACGGCATTTCCGTAGTTTCTAATATAAAAAGTGTATCCAGAGATCAGCAGCTAGAAAGAAGGCTTACGCAGTGTCTGACAATGCTCTCTCGGGCTGTGTCTATCAGGTTTACAATATTTAAATTTGAATTGATCCTTCCTCCCCCATGCAGCGGAATACAATCCTGTACGCACCACTTATTGGAATAGCAGCGGAAGCTTTTTTTTTTTTTCTACAGTTTTACCTCTGGTCAGTTGACAATGTGGTTCTAACGTAATCCAACGACTTCATTTTTGTTCTCGTCGGTTGGTTTGCTCTGCTGATCGGCAACTCATCCGAGCTGCTTATTAACGACTAGCTATGAAACTCGTTCGTCTCAATACTGCACCGCAAAACTGCACCCAACCTAGCCTGTCGGCGTAATTCTCGAAGCTGTCCCTGACACGTAGCGGGACGCTCCGTGACGTAGCGCGTCCAGCGTCATTCTCGGCCCGGCACTGGTAGGCTCCTTCGTGGTGCGTGCTGGCAGAACGGATGACCAGCGTGCCGTCTTCGAGGATCTCGACTCCGCCGCGTCCGCCCGACAGCACGTCAACCCTGTTCACGGAAAGCCCCAGCATCAATGATATTCTAGTTTTCTTTTTCCAGCCACACTGTTGTTTGTCAGCTTGTGCCATTAAATGCTCGTGCTTACCCGTTGTGAGTCCAATAAACGTGGGGCCGCGGCACGCCTTGGGTCTTGCAAGTGAGGTTGAACGATTCACCGAGTCCTGCTTCCAGTGCTTGGGGCTCAATGACGATTCGTGGCCTCTCTGTAAAGAAAAATGGCAATTAGAATGGGCACACTCGGCAAGGGCGATCACTCTGAAAAGATACAACACAACTATTGTGGATAAAAATTGCCGCGCATCTTGTTTCTTCGATAGAGTATCGTCAGAAAATGATTGCGCTGGGCCGCCTCCGCCATTTATTTTTCCCTCTCTCTCCCCTCCCGCTCTTTCCCACCTCTCGTCTCAGGATGAACGAAAGGGAGGTTTTCTCAATTCAAATTTAATTTTCCCGCGCTTGTAGTGTTACGCACTTGAGATGTGCTTGCGCGCGCCATAATCACTTTTTGTTTCTGCCGCGCTCAGAACAGCACGAGCCGACATCTCTTGTAGTTTTCTGTTTCCTCCCTTCCCTTCGAAACCGTTTGCAACGCGTTTTTTAAAATTTCCACTCTAAAAAACTACTTTAAAGTGCGTTATCATTAAAGGAATTCTGGTAGTCGCGGTTCTGAAGACAATTTTCCTTCAAATATGTGGGAGCTTTGCTTGGCGCCGAGTATGCGCACATGCATGAACCGTGATAGCAGAATTTGTAGTTTGAAACTTTCTTCCCTATGTATAACTTAGTGATTCGCGTGTTTTATGGCAGGGCGGTCGATTCGAGTGGCACCCAGACAGACAGACAGACAGAGACAGACAGACAGACTGACAGACAGACAGACAGACAGACCAAAATTTTTGTACGTAGGTTGCCGAACTATCATTTGTCTGCAGTTATTGGATTACAAATGGAGGGAATGGCTCCGTCCATTCACTGTTGCATTCCTCTCCTCCCCCACACTCGAACCAAACAATTCAGAAAGGGGATCCATGCCGCTTTCTCCCTCCCCCGGGTTTCTTTACTCTGATGACTAATTTATGTCATGTACCCTCGATGACCTAACCAACCGCGAACTCCTAGAGGCATTTTTTTACATGAACTGACTGCACTGGTGCAAGCAGCGCCGCATATATTCATTTTTGTACTACTTGATATCCCCAGTAGCACTTTGAACTGGTCGGCACGACCCTGGACTGCAGTAATCTGTACCAGTTCAGGTAAAAAAAATGCCCCTACTGTTATCCGCTTCACTGCCTTCGCGGCCAAGCAGGTGGCGCCGCATGTTTTCATCTGGGGCAGTCGTTGCTATTGATCGCACAATGTGTCTTGCACCACTGCCGGTAGGAGGCAGCACCCGCTAGAGAAGAGAGAACGACGCAGTCGAAATGCACAGCGCGCCGATTTTGAAGCCTAGAAGTTGGTAGGGGATGCGCCAGATTTAGGCCCTGGCAAGCTGTTATTACTTGATCTGTGTTTCACTCAGTCAGTAGCCAGAGAGGTTAGCAAAACCACACTCTGTCACCGTCATTCGAACTTCTCTACAGCGTGTTGTTTCACGCATGCTTACCGTGTTTAGCCTGAGGAGTTTTCTGCAGGATTTTCGTATCGCCTACAGCCACATAAAGCTTCGGTTTAAAACCGCACTCTCACTAAACTCGACTTCCATAATCCGTGGTGAAATCTACTCAGAAAACTATTCACGGGGAAGCTATTGGAAAAATATTAAGCTCACCGCATGCGAAATCGCTTGCGTCCAGCGAAGTGAGCGCTCTTCCCCTGAGAGACTCGGGTTGGGCGCACTGCCCCGAGGCTTGCGTTATGGTCTGCTTCTCGCGCAGCATTTGGGAAAACCACACGAGGGCGCAGTCGCACGAAAGCGGGTTGCCATCCAGACGCCTGCACATCACAATTTCAGAGAAAGTAGGCACCAGGCAAAGGAATAAACAGAAAATAGGCTGAAACTGCAGTCATCCATCAAATTGCCCGACATAATTGCAATGAAATTTTTCGCACATTACATAGTGCAACAGGAATAAGTGAAAACGTGTGTCTAAATGTACGTAGTTCAGTTTCCCGTGACCGAAAGTTTTCGTGAAAAATTACGGGGCGTCTTACAGGCGCCGGAGCTGCCTGAGATTCTGCAAGGCTCCCCTTTGGACTGTGCGTATCCGGTTGTCGTTGAGATGCCTGCAAGAGGAAGAAAAATGTCGAGCTTTGAGTATTTCGTGCGGCGCTTCACAAGCATGACACAAGCGGCTCCGACGCAAGTTTTTCTACATGATTGCTCGCTCGTGTTCGCGCGCGAAGCGAGAGCTCACAGACGCTCCAAGGACAGCAGACCCGCGAAAGGCGCCTCCGCGATCTCCTCAAGCTCGTTCTCGTGCAGAGACCTGCGGAAGAGGCATTCACGTGTGGAGTGTGAGTCCACGTGCCGTCTGTGGGGTCCCCAGTAGCCGTTCATTCAACAAACGTCTCTGGCTTAATTTCCTTCAGTGCAGTTGAAGTATGTTTCTGGGCGTTTCGGTAGGAAACTCATATGAGCTCATGGTGCAAGGTGATATGTTCGACGCGAATGTCTTGCTAATTGGTTCATCGGGGACGCTACACGTACACGTACGGCAGACAAGATGTGTTTTCTAAATTTTCCTTGTTAACTCTAGACTTTCGATAAAATATAATCTAATCACGCCCGATTGGACGATTTCAAATCCCTTAAACTTTCATCACTAGTATATGACCTTATGTGTTAAGCTTAAAAATGCCCAAGGGGAATTTAGAATGGTATATTGTAACAGCCTTGAAGAGATAAAAACATCCCAGTTAAATGTTGGAACACAAGTCCGGTTAAAAAAATAAAATACTTACAGTTGTTCAAGTTGCTGTAGTCCGGAGAAGGCATCCTCATCTAAATGTTTGATCCTGTTCTTCGAGAGGAACCTGACGGAAACATTTTGACAGGTTATTACTTCATGAGGGGATGTCGTACACGACGTAAAACTGACGGCTGTCAATTTTTGTAAAAGGGTAAATAAAGACACATTCATACAAATCACTAGGTGTGAAGACCATGATTATGCATGCATTTGTGCTAGAGCTGACTGAAGAAATGAACCCTTCAAACTTTTGATGCATAGAATGGACTCGATTAATAAAAAAAATAGCGTCTTTTGTCTCTCCACCAGCATGGAACCCTGAAACGCATCTCTATTTCGTAATAATCAAGCAACGGCTACTGATAATCATTTTTCTGTGAGAATTGACACCCAATGAAGGCTTGCACGGCTTCGAAGTTTGCTCACACTCCAATAATCGCCCATTGCCTCACCAACTGGAATGACAAGATAAATGAACAAAAACACCGGGAGGTTAGATATAATCCGCTCAATTCACCCTATTGTATTTTGTTTTAAATATTTAGTTGATTCCATGTTTTCTGGTCATTTTACTTGTCCCCTTGTCATGTTTTCCTCTCCGTATTTATGTTCCGACCCCCACCGAAGTGAAATCATGCGAATGCCGCTGCCTCGAACATTTTGAGAGGGAATGTGAGAGTAAGACTTACGACAAAGCTTTGCCTACGCAAAGAGAAAAGGCGACGGCATCATGATAACAAGGATAGTGCAGACTACTTACAAGTGCCTCAGGGTTGTGACGTCTCCAAATGTGTGGTTATCAATTTTCTCTAGTTCGTTGCTGTCTAATAGCCTGCAAAGAAACAAAACTTCATTTGCCGCCATACGACAGAAAATCAACAAGCCATTGAAAATGAATGACCCGTTGTGGGCCCTGCATGATTGCTAGCTTCGTGTTGACAGTTGAAAACAGCCGTAACAGGTATGTTTCGTCAGGCTCATGATAATTTTCTGAACACTGCTTTCAGATATTCTTATGCCTGGAGTAGAGTCGGCGATAAAAATGTGAGGCAGTAAGTAAACACTATTGTAAAAACTGCAACGAAAATGTGAACTCCCAAATGGCGAGCATGCAGCACAAAATATACGGGAAAGGAACAACGAAATTTCTGAAGATGATTGGGAAGTAATCAGAATTATTTTTAAGTGGAATAGTAATGAATGAAAACATTTATGTCATGTTCTCTGCTCGCGTTTCCGTATTCTTCAACCTCAGATCCCTCTACGGACAATTCCATTGTTGCCAACATTACCTTTCAAATGGTTACCGTATACAACAACACGGCCTTTTGATTGCCTTGAGCGCAGACAAAGTTTGAAGTTTCGTCAAAACGAAAGGTCTCTGCAAATTATGTCCAATAATCGTGTAATTTGGAGGTCTGCCAGTGTGCTCCCAGACAAGATATTCTGGGAGACCAAGCTTTCAGCTTGGGTCTGGCGCCAGCGAGCCTCATATACTTTGTGAACTGCACCCCATGCATGTTTTTTTTATAGTTACATTGTATTCTACTTGAAACTACAGACTTTTGTTCAAACCGTACCATATGTTAGTACTTACAGAGCATCCAGCTGGTGCAAACCATGGAAAGCGTTGTTGGGAATGTGGCGGATGTTGTTGAAGCGCAGATCACTTCATGCGCACCACCACCGCGTGGACAGAAATGAAAAGTAGAATAATGTTAACTATAAATGCGTTACGCGCGTGGGCTCATCTAGTATTGCTTTTACTTTCGTGCAGACCAATTGCTTCTAATCACTTATTAAAAAAATCATGAGACTAGAATCAGCAAAGTTTCAGAAGGAGAATACTGAACCAAACCAAATTATCCGGCGAAATGAACTGCATCGAGTTTAAAAAATTGTCTAGAATAGCTGTCACGTTAAACATAACCGCCAGACTGCTCCTACACCATTTGCAAAGAAATCCAATCACTGCGATTCCAGTTCAGAATAGACCCGTGTCGACATTCAGCATGAGATTTGACTGGAAAATTTGGTTTCTGCGCTGTGAAATCGCCCAATGCTGGAATGACAACTTGATTGAAACTAGCTTGATAGTTGTGAGCGTCACGCTGCCCAGCCTGTATTTTAGTCGAGTAATATGTCGGGTCTCTCTATTTGCCATATTTGTTCCCGCGGACGCCACGATTGGGCATCCAGGTGCATTCTGGCATCTAACGTCTACGGAAATTCTTAAAGTGTAGTTTGCTGCAGCCACAATTGTTATTTGAAAATTTTACTCTGCGACGTTTCGTGTAGCACTGGTGCTTCTTGAATTGCGGTAGTTTCGCAAGGGTAAGTTCGAAACTGGGTAAGAGATAACGGGTCACTTGGCCCCACTACTTTAAGTGTAATTTTGGGTGCGGAATGATCAAACAATGCCACTTTATTGGCCTCATGTCGAGGACGGGAACTACGGAGTGTGAGAAGGATAATGTGCTTTTTACGGGTTCATGCGCCCCTCCCCCGGCAAAAAAATGCGGCGAAGGTGAGAATAAATCTAAAAATTCTGGAAGAGAGAGTACTAAACTAGAAATAAAATGGGAGGAACGAATGACTCTGACAGCGAAGCATGTTCAGAGTTTCGCAAGTGGCCCACGTGATACGACCGAGAATGACGGAATCGCCGCCTCCGTCCCATACGACGCAGTTACATAACGACAGCTGAGCAGCGCCGGCGTTTCCCAATGTCACCGCCCGAGATGTTTCACCAAGGTCTTTGATTATTTTGGTAAGAGTAATCTTTTTTTGCAAGTATGTGAGCGCACGATAGTGTGCGCCTCCGCTTCCATGGCCTGGAGGATTCGATGTCAAGGACTGCCTTCGTCATCACCGTGGCTAGCAGACAACGTTCCGGTTTCTTTTTGGTGTGAGGGTCGAAAAACCGCCAGGGCAACTTTAAGAAGACAAGCGTAGAAATTAATTTGTTCTGCAGGGAACACTGCATTGATAGAAGCTACACTGCTAGTTTGGTCGTGAACGCGGCCTCGTTTTACCCACGTCATAGAAGCGTCTTTTGCTTGCTGAAATAATGCACTGATTAGCAGGTAGCCCTTTCAGTTAGTGAAATACAGCCTACATATGTGTCCGGCAAAGAAAAAAGTGTGCAGCAAAGTTGTAGCAACAAAACATACTCCAAATAAAACATTTATGAAAGCGACATCCTCTAGAAAATCACAGTTTACATGAAACTTGAATTTACAATTTTGCTATTTTACCACACGAGAAAATAAACTCCGCGCAACCAACAAAATATTTTGATCTTCTCCGTGCATAAACTCACGTGCTGCAGGTATCGAAGTCTGTGGACATATTGGGTACATTAACAGCATGCGTAGTTTATCTCGCACGGTAGTTTACCGCGCTACCGAATTCTCGCATCTGCACAGTGGCATTTTGCTCGCTCCTTGCTGCAGCATATTAGGTTGGTGTTATAGTATGTTATCAATACATAAAAACAAAAACAATAATCTCTAGCACACATAAACAAGAAGACACACGGACATAAAAAAGTTAACTGCGCTATTTCAGTAAAGTAGTTAACTCTTTTCAACCCTTAGAGACACTGATATTTTGTAATATAAAGCAATACAAAAGTTACTGGACGTGAAGGGGTGGCATAGCATATAGTCCACAATTATTTACACAGCCTGAATTTCTTAGTGCAGTTGCTGCTAACCATCACGAGCACACTGATACTTTCACTCGATCAGTAACACGAAGATTAGGGCTTCACTCCCGAAAATAAATTCACAGCGAAGTAAAATCTTGCACGGTATTCGTTTCTATGATCGTATGCTTCGTGGGGTCGGATTCTTCGGTAAGCTTAGGCAGCGTAGAAAGCAGTATTCACTTGAGCCACCTTCACATAAAAACAATTTACTTGCTTGTCTAACATACTGGGTACATTGCGCTCAGTGGTAATTTGTTCAGGGTAGTAACCCAAACCCATTTCGCGCTGTGAAAATTAGTTCAGGTATAGGAACCCAAATTCTTGTTTAAGAGCATATTGTACAATAATGTGCCATCGAAATTTAAAGAAGGATGAAACCAAAATAAATGCGCAATATTACAGGCTGATGGTATTTTTTCACTGAATTTGAATCTCAAGAAAAAAGGTTGCACGGTCCCGTCTTAACCGTAAACCATTGCATCGTAGTAGTTAGGTTTAGGGATTCGGTGCCCCTCCATTTTGACGCGCTGGTGAAAAAGCACTCACAGCACGGTGGTGTCTTCGGGTACTTCCGGCACAAAATTAAGTTTTAGGAACATGCAGCGGACGGTCTTCCCCACGCACAGGCACCCGCGTGGACAGGGTCTGGTCGACGCATTTACAGCAGCGGCGGCGAGCAACAACACCAACACACGCAGCGTCCGCGACCACGCCGAAGACATCGTGCTCTGCGTATGTCCGTGCTGTGCGCTTCTCTACTAGGCGTCTATGGTGGCTTGAAGATGTCTTAGTAAGGAAGCTGACTGCCGTCAGAACGCCCATTTCGATAACGCAGACCGAGTTCTCCGTGCGCCATCTGTCTGTCAGTAAAGGAAACGCATAAAAAAATTCGTCGAATACGTCTTCTTGAACTGCTTTGTTTGAAGTTTAGGCGGCGCAATATAACACAACGACAATATTAAAGGATAAGTCGACATTCTTTACCGTTTAACACCCAAGTTCACGCGTCTGTGTAATATGTGAATGGATCAGTAACATAGCAAGGTAGAAATTTAGTTGGAAAGATCTTGGGTTTTGAAATATGGCGAAACAGAAATTTTCATTACAAATTGAATTTTGAAGTTATTACTTCAGGTGTACAAAGCAGTCTTACTGTTAATAGAAAAAAAGAAAAATTGCTTCGAAATGTTTTCAGACCTTGTTTATCGTCTATATTCCTCGGATCAAGGTGGTAAACAAGCCAATAATACGGCAATGTTATGGAAACTTTCTTTACTAATGGATATCTAATAAATGTCAGCGATGATCAGCTCACTCAGGGACAGAGATGAAAGCGTATTGCAAGAGCGAGGAACTGAAATATTATGTCTCTCTACCCGGCGCAAAATGTTACAAATACAGCGAATCAACTGCGTTAAATGAGAAATATCATGCATACAAGCATTAATGGAAGAGCGCTAAAATACCCCCTAAAGAAAGCGGACAAACCCATACTTTAAGTGCATATTTTTGTCACCCTCAATGTGTGTTTTTTTTAACTGCGGTTTTCGCAAGCTGCCCGACCCTAACTATGCTGAAGTCATATTTTCTGATTAGGCCTCCCACAAAAGGGACGACTGTAAGGAGCCCATCAAAGTTTGTAACTGCTGACCCCTCCCTGTACACGTCTTTTAGGGACGAAGCCCCTTAGGGGCTACGGCTTTTGGCGTCTCCTACCGTCGTCGTCGTCGTCGTCGTCGTCGTAATCGTCGTTGTAATCGTCGTTTCATCTAGTCACGATACTAAAACAGCGGGAAAATCGTTTACGACTTGGGCTGAACGTAACGCGTACTAAAAAAACCCCTGGGTACCGGTACACTAAAAATACACAGGGACACCGGCAAACGCCGGGACACGCGAGCTTCGTGCTTCAAACAGTGTGAGTGAATGAAAAACGTTTATTGAGACAAGTAGGGGTGAGGGGGGAAAAAGGGATAGGAGCCGTGGGTGGCCACCCTATTCCGGTAGGCCGCGCAGAGACGCCGCCGCCTTCATCCGAGAGATCAAGGCTTCCTGGTCCTCGAACTGGCAACTTCTTCAAATACAAGACACTCTTACAGCAAAGCTGTATACCTTTACCCCCCAACGGTTTCACCTCCGTTGGGAAAAACGCCAAGGCGCCAACAATACACTTTTACACTGCATGCTTCGCCCCTCCCCAGGTTTCACGTTGGTAAAGATGGCCCGGTATTGTTTGCACACTGCATTTGAATCCCAATAGTACAATAAACTCAACTGAACTGACTCTACCACCCTTCATTTGCTCTAAAAAACGTTTATTCCTCCTTCTCAGTTCACACACAGAGGGATGCAGTCTGCAAAAACTTCTTTCTCGTTCTAATTGGGAAGCCCTTGCAACCTCGTGGGGTCTTTCAACGCGTAAACAAGAAAAAAAAATAGCCATAGTTAAAAGCTTGTATGTCGTGCAAAAAAGATAGGTTAAACTGGCAGAGTATACATTCTACATCCCTAGCTTTCTTCACAGAGTGTAGAGAAAGAAAGGGCAGGGCGAAAAGGCTAGCGTATCCCTCTCACGGCTACCGCGAAGAATGAAATTCGGAAAAACAATTAAGAAAATATTGAGTTAATCGCACAGAAAACACGCTTGCACTGAGCTTTCAAGACAAAAAAAAAAAAAAAAACTGCGGCTGATTTAGCGACTTATCACAAAACTACAATATTGTAGACAAGCAATTTTGCCTTCTAGCTCAGATCGCGGTTGGACGTGCATACATTTTCCCTTTCCTCGTTAAGAGATCCCCGAGGCTAGCGGACTGTAGGAGCCCCGTTTCCGCTTCACACATTCTTGTTCCACACATCTTCAAAAGATGGCGTCAGAAGAGGCACCTACACTACCATCATCACTTTCAGTCGAGTGCTTAGACCCTGCTGGCTAACGTTGGTGGGCACACTATGCAGTTCCTTATGCCCCGCCAAACGGTCTGCGTAGCTCGGCGTGTGGAGGCGGCGATCTTATCGTCTGGGGGTTCGGGTTGCTGTCTCTGTGCGGAACGATGGGGATGCTCCCCTTCTCTCATCCTCCACCGTTACACCGAAAGGCTTGGTGCGTCTGGTCGCGTTCGGAGGACTCCGCAGAAAGATCTAAGAGACCCCCCCCCCTTACCCCACCCCCCTGGACAGCCTTCGAAATTAATCTTCGTCAATCCCGCAACGATAAAAAGAAACGTGATGTTTTTATACTTGCACGTCGAGAGGAAGTAATCCTATCAATGGGGAATTCCTTTAATAAGCACGATGAAATGCAAAACGTTCGTTTGGGCTGCTGCGGATTTCTTCCTTCTTGGCACCTCGGCACTAAACATTGACGACTTCAGAAACTTCTCACGGGCTACAGGTTTGTGTAGTCGCGTGGATGCAATCCGCCGCTCACTAAGTTGGCTTTACTCTATGGTAAAAGGGTCCAGGTTTTGTGTGGACACCATATGACATTAGTCATTCTGGGAAGCTTAGTCAAAACGCCAGGATATTAAGATGGGCCCACCGACGACGTTTTGTGTCTAAGCCATTTTCTCCGAGCACAACGTTGCACCAACCTTGTAACTTCCTGAATCTGCAAAAAATAATAATAAAAAATAAAAAAAATTATTGTCGTGGTGGACACGTCTATTCAAAACGGGCGAAATAAAAGCTAAAACATCAACTAACAAAATGAAAAAAAAAATTCCATCTTACGTACCGCCCGTACAATACCAAGACGTAGTGTGACTAGAATACCCGCCGCGGTGGCTCAGTGGCTAAGGCGTTGCGCTGCTGAGCACGAGGTCGCGGGTTCGATTCCCGGCCGCGGCGGCCGCTTTTCTGATGAAGGCGAAAAGCAAAAACGCCCGTGTGTTCGAGATTTCGGTGCACGATAAAGATCCCCAGGTGGTCAAAATTAATCCGGAGCCCTCCACTACGGCACGCCTCATCGCCTGCGTTGCGTCGGCGCGTTAAACCCCACAATCAATCAATCAGTGTGACTAGAATTTCATTTTTACACGTTTACAACGACTAGTGCTTCTGGTATAGGGACGCAATATCAGCTTGCGTCGATAGTCATTTCATTCTGTACACTTCGGTTAAGTCAACTGCCGGATTTTATTTCTGCACGGAGGGAAAGGCTATTTCGGTTGTCTGGCTGATGCAGTTTACGGGCTGCTCGTATAAAGTGCTTCAACGTTTACGTTGCCCTGCTTCACCAGGGACCAGATAGAGAGTGACAGGTACAGTCTTTGTCAAAATTTTCTAGGCCACGGCTCCCGTGGCCGGAGCAGGCGCGAAGCCGCGGAGGGGCGCTGCGCTCACCCCTTACTGCTGGTTGCGCTGCTGGAGAGAGTGAGGAAGGTGACCAATGTGGAAGCTAGATAGCTGAGCCAATTTCGTCAACCTATAATAAACTCGTCTCTGTAACACTAGTGGGTACGCTCTATTTTAGTTGTTTCACCGCGTGTCTTCCTATGTGCACGCACGGAAAAGAAATGGTGTATCCTGCGATGGTTGTTGTTGTTGAACACTTTTATTTCACATTTCGATGCCAATTTAAGGCTGCTGTGAAGAAAAAAAGAGGTAAACCTTTTGTCGTTTTATCACTGGCTTCGGTCGTGACGGGCTGTAGTTCTCGCAGTGTGTCCGACCCGGGAACCGGTGGCAGGAGCTTCTGCGTCATCGATAAACTGGCTTGGTATTTTATGCCTGCATAAACAAACGTCAAGAATCAACTGCGCATGTTCTGCAAAAAAGCGTTCGCGCGCTGTCTAAAACAAAATGAAAAAGCTTGGACGGTGCGTGGCTGTGCACGAAATAGCATGGTTCCAAATTCATCCTGAATCTTCCACGACGCCACCTGCTGCGCAGTGCCGGCGCTGAGAATCTGGCAGCACACCGTACTTGGTGGACGTGCTTGATACAGAACGAAAGACCGAGCGAACGACCTCCTCACTCGCTTTAGCAGCGCAACCAGCCGGCAGCGGCGACCGCAGCGCCTCTTCTCGTCCGCGTGCCTGCTCCGGCCACGGGAGCCGTGGCCTAGAAAATTTGACGAAGGCTGTACCTTTCTGCAATGCTATCTACGATTAACAGTACATTTTTGTTAGTATTGATGGTAGAAGCGATGCGCGGAAGGTACATACCTCACAAAATTGACAGCAGGCTCTCTAAAGCTTCTTTCGCCATCACCTATAAACACAGTGCTGAGGACTTTCCTAGGAACACGCCAGTAGCCGGAATAAGACGACAGTTCTGCCCTGATAACTGAATACTAAATAAAAGGCGAATTCCGCCTGTCAAAGATGGGCGCACTCTGAGAACCTGTTACAACCGGCTAGCTTAGAACACAATTTCTTCACCTCCTCTTGCCATGTTCTGGCAAAGAGGTGGTTGTGAAGAGGTGGTTGTGGAACACGGTTAAGCACGTACTTTTCGCTTAGGAACGATGACTGCATTATTGGCAACAGGGTTAGAAAATTTGTGCATGCAGCACCCAATAACAAACGGAATAATTATTTGGCACGGCATTTTAGGGGCACCATCTATTTCTTACGGATGACGTTTAAAAGGACGGACTCCTGAATCAAACCCCTCGATCGACATCGTCAACCATTGTTTACTTTTACATTATTAAGATCTAGATAATAAACACGAATATCTGCCTAATTCCTCTTCATACGTGCTAGTAAACGTTGTGTATAACTATGGGCTGTGAGCGTTGACAAATCGCATCTTGGGCTAAAAATCATTTTTTTTTAGTTTTACCTTACTGTACTTGTTTTGCCTTACATACTTTTTTACCTTACATACAGTTACCAGGAATTGTAGTGCCTTCTGCCAAACCCGACAGCCCTGAAGGCCTGGAATTTGTTTAATTTGTTTTGGTCTTGCATTTTCGCTGTTGTAGGTTGTTAGACTCTGGATGTTCCCTTCAATTGTTCAAAAGATTTCTGAATACAGAAGCTAACGCCTAGCTGCGACTCACCACACAGGACCGGCTTCGCAGGAATGGGGCCACGCCAGCAATGTTTCTTCCAAAGCGGTGTCGAAACTATACTGTAAATCACACCTTGAGCTAGTGTATGTGATTTTAAGTCTTTTCGTGTAATAAAAAGTTGCGCATACGCACAATCTAGTGCGGACAAACATCAAAAGTCAACCGAGCCCAAAGAAACAGCAAGTAGAGTGAGCCTGAGTGAAGCAGACGACAAATGCGAGAATTCCTAAGCCGACGTCACGAAGACGCCCTCGCAGCGCCGCCCGTGGTCGCGCTCACCACCAATACTCGGGTACAACTTTCTGTGGCAATGCAGTCAACGCTACGGAGCCGGACCACGTCTTTTCACTGCGCACCTGGAAGTAGTTCAACAAAAATAATTGGCTGGAGGTAACCTCAGCAATTCAAGAATATCTAGTTCTTATGTTTTAGACTTGCATTGATAATGCCACTATATTGCAAGGCAGAATGTATGAAACAGAGAGCCTTTTTTGACATTTCCGGATATTTTTGGTTGCGGATGTCGTCGCTGGCATCGCAATGGTTTCCTCCCTGCCCCCCCCCCCCCCACACACACACACACACACACACACACACACACACACACACACACACACACACACACACACACACACACACACACACACACACACACACACACACACACACACACACACACACACACACACACACACACACACACACACACACACACACACACACACACTCACGCACACGCGCACGCACACGCACACGCACACGCGCACGCACGCACGCATGCACGCCAGCACGCACGCACGCACGCACACACACACACACACACACACACACACACACACACACACACACATGGCGTTCTTGTCGACGGCTTTCGGCAGCTCGCCACTTCATTCTCCGCATAGGATTTGTAAAGCTTCGCTGCCTAAACAAACGAAGCGAGTTGTTTGCAATGTGTACGCCCAAGTTAGACTGATGCAGCCGGGACTGACCGCCGTTTTCGCAATCCATTCGGTTAGCCAGTTATGGCGTAAGCGAGCGTGTGCGTAAGCATGTGTGCATGCTGCTCTTTCGGTATACCGCGACCGCGCTATGTAAGTACGCCGCACATGCCGGTGGTGCTGCCCAGTAGAAGAGTTTACAGATCGGTGCATTCCGTCAATACTGCAGCGCTTACAAAATTCACTTCTTTTCTGAACGATACAGAGTCCACAGTCGGTCTGAGTTCTCCAGTTCACGGCCGCTCGGGCCGTGTCCAGTCAAAGAGTTGGCCGGTGTTTACAAACAAATGAAGCGTGTTGAAGGAGCCGCCAATATGCCTGCATGCTCGGTGATCATGGCTCAGCGCATTCAACTACAGAGCTTATGCGAAGAAATGAACTGTATCAAATGCGTATCGGTCATGCCGAAACTGAAACCGAAACCAATTTAGTGGAAACAAATATGCGCAGTAACACAAAGGAGTTGGCTTCCCCCTCCCCCTCCCTCCGCAGCTTTGGCTCCATTGCCAGAGAAAGTTGTCCCTGAGTAGAGGTAGGTTTGTTTCCATTCACCAACTTTTCCCCTAACAACTGATATCAGTAAAGCCTTGTGAAACTGCCGCCACTGGCCTTACATAGATTTAGTGATAACACTAATCCGCATAAATATGTCTTATGTCTTGAAAGCAAGCGTAGGCAAGATGATTGGTACCACTGGTACATAAACTTTTCATCCAAATGTCTGTGGTCTTAATTTATAATTTGGAGCAAAGGTTAGTGTAAAATGCACAGTTATTTGACGCAGTTAAAATTTGAATAAGACCTTCCGTATCAACGCGATTCCTCGGTGATGAAACCATGGCTAGAAAACAGAGTTAGTATGTAAATCCGCGATTTCAACCAAACCGCTCAAAACAAAAGAAGGCAGCAAATCTTCATTACCAGGAGGCCAGCGCCACCTCCTTACATAAGCTGGAACTAAGCTACCCACTCTTAAGGCTTGGCGGAGACGTGCTGTTATCCAGACCTGCTTTAAGCCGGCATGAATTTTATGTATAAATCGGATGTCACACTTGCATGGGTGAAATTTACTCCTGATTCAGTTTAACAGCAATTGCAGCGCTTGTAACGTTTCTACGACTGACTTTTGGAACGGTTTCAAACGGGCACGGCGGGAAATTAAGGTTACGCAGACCACCAGCAGATGGCAAAGAAGACCGGTACGTATTCAGGGGTTGGGTTGATCGCGCGCCAATTTTGAAACTGCTCGAGGATGGGCCGCATGGCGAGGGTGATGTCTTACATTTCGTGGCAAAGAAAATGATGAGTTACGTTAGGTTAGGAAACAAAACACATATTAACGTCCGTCAGTTTTATGTGTTGGAGCGAGAGGGAAAACTGGCAAACGAAAACAAGTGTTTATGCAGTTGCACAAAATTGAAGGTTTTAAAGGCCAGTGACATAAATGATTTGTATGGACTACGACTGATTTTTAAAATAACACATGATTCAAGAATACCAAAGAAAACGTGAGCGATAGAAAGGCGTTTAAGGGCCGATGCACTCCCATGCTTGGACGGCGCCTGCATCTCTTCTGCCTGGTGCCCTCTTAAATCTTTCGGCCTGTTTATTTGGCACTGTAGCGTTCAGGTCCGTTAAAATCGGGCAGACATTCTTGAAATATAAGTTTAAGTTTCTATGTTAAGAAGATAAACAAAAATGGGCCCCATATCTGCTCCTTTCTCTGCTAACGTCGTCTAAAGACGATAATCTTCTGGTTCTTTTGCCGCGCATCTCTCTCTCTCTCTCTCTCTCTCTCTCTCTCTCTCTCTCTCTCTCTCTCTCTCTCTCTCTCTCTCTCTCTCTCTCTCTCTCTCCATCTCTCTCCCTCTCCATCTCTCTCCCCCCTCTCTCCCTCCCTCTCTCTCTCCCTCTCCCCCCTCTCTCTCTCCCTCTCTCCCCCCTCTCTCTCCCTCTCCCCCTCCCTCTCTCTCTCCCTCTCTCTCTCTCCCCCCTCTCCCCCCCTCTCTCTCCCCCCTCTCTCTCTCTCTCTCTATCTCTCTCCCTCTCCATCTCTCTCCCCCCTCTCTCCCTCCCCCTCTCTCTCCCTCCCCCCCCTCTCTCTCCCTCTCTCCCCCTCTCTCTCCCTCTCCCCCTCCATCTCTCTCTCTCTCCCTCTCTCTATCTCTCTCTCCCCCCTCTCCCCCTCTCTCTCTCCCTCCCTCTCTCTCTCCCTCTCCATCTCTCCCCCTCTCTCCCTCCCTCTCTCTCCCTCTCCCCCCTCTCTCTCCTTCCCCCCCTCTCTCTCTCTCTCTCCCTCTCTCCCTCTCTCTCCCTCCCTCCCTCTCTCTCTCCCTCTCCATCTCTCCCCCCCTCTCTCTCCCCCTCTCTCTCTCCCTCCCTCCCTCTCTCTCTCCCTCTCCCCCCTCTCTCTCTCCCTCTCTCTCCCTCTCCCTCTCTCTCTCTCCCTCTCCCCCCTCTCTCCCTCTCCCCCTTTCTCTCTCTCCCTCTCCCTCCCCCCTCTCTCTCTCCCTCTCCCCCTCCCTCTCTCTCTCTCCCTCTCTCTCTCTCCCTCTCTCTCTCTCTCTTTTGTCCACTGCACACGTTTCTCCCCTACTGCCCTCAGTTGTCCTTTGACAAAATCAATGGGTGTTTGCTGAATTGAGTTTCCTCCCGTTAGGAGTGCTGGCGTGCTATCTGCTCAGACCTGTCGTTGTGGTTGTGCTTGTCGCCCAAGACACGTGCTCGGTACCTTAGCGCGAGCCTTTTTGTATTCGAGCTTCAGGTGGTCTTTTTGAGGTGTTTCGTTTCTTCGAAATCGCAAAAAACTACATCCACGTTTTCCTTTAGCCAAAAACAAATGCAAGTACGATTTATGTGTTTACGTTTTACTTCTGATTCGCCTAGCGTGACTGTTGAAAAGTACGAAGTTCACGAAGGAGCTGGTTTGGGCCTGTTAGTAGGACATGACGAAGAATAAAAGCTGTCTGATAATAAAACGGTTGGAAGTTAGCGAATGGAGCGTGTTTTCTTGCTTGTCCTTGTTGTGAGAGCGCTTCCATTATTTGCCTAATAAAAAGTATTTTACCACATTTACTATTTTGGAAATGTTTTGCCTACTTAAAAATCTCGTTCAGGTATTCTTTAAACATTTACGCGGGCGGCTTAGCCGAGGAAAAGACAAAAGGACTGTCAGGCCCGAATTTTAGCCGCCAATGACTTTCGTTTCTAAGAACCGTTGAGGGCAAATAAACCCTTGTTATGAGTTGTTCATGCGAAAATATTTATGTTGTGTCGAATGCCAAACTAATACGCCGAATGAACACGCCGGTATTGTGGGTGTACAAAAGGAGAAAAGCGGCCGCAGTGCTGAAACCAGGTATATTAGGCGGCGGATGAAACGCGAACTCGTCAATTTGAATCAAAACGCGCAAATAGCGCGATTTCTTTCTATACAAGTCAAAATGACGCGTGGTTTGGTTACAAAAATAAAGTACGAAAATGGGGCTTTCCGAATATACCAATAGCGCGCCATTATTAGACCTCAACGAGCAGTATCTTTTTCAATTTTGCGAGTTCTGGTTCATATTTTTGTATTGGAGTTTCATTTGCCGCGTAGTGTACAAGTGCGGTACACCGCGCAAACCCTCGTGGATGTCTAGTGACTGCTACGCCACTGGGGTAGGCCAGCGCGTTACTGTTCCCCCCCCCCCCCTCCCCTCCCACTTCACTACTAGAAGTTTCGCTGACCCCTCAAAAACGATGACGTCATTTGGCCTTGCTGCACATAGATTAATCTGTATTGCTTGAGCACTCATGCTTTGTATGCCTATGAGTGCAACGGGCTTTTAGTGCGAAAGCGTTATATGTCCCATTTTACGGAACAATCCTTTACCACCCCTTCCTAAGGATAGCTGAGGGAGGCGCGAAAGGTTTCTGACTTTAAAACGGCGTCAAAAGTGCGTCCAACCCTCGCTGAAAGTGAGACCAATCGATCGTCAGACATTCAAAGACCCAAATCGCAGACGAACAACGAACCCCTTATAGGATTTTTTACGCAGTAAGTAAACGCACCTACGAACTATCTAAACGTACACCGATACGCTGTTTATTCATGATGGATGCGTGTATTGCCTTGAGTAAAATCATTGCTTTTTCCATATTTTCGAAAAAAAAAAACCGGTTTTTGACAAAATGGAAGACTGGTTTCACGTATGCACCATGCGTCCAGAAATCCTAACATGTATTTCTGTTTGACCGAGCTATTTATGGGGAAATGCATTAGCTTTCTGACCGAATGCCATCGGTCCTACTAATAACGCTTTTGCTTTAATACTGCCCTCGTGGTAAACATAGGTAATGGTAAAATGCGACAAATATGCCCATAGCGAAGAAGCACGGCGTTTTTCTTTCATTTTTCTACAATACGGTCCCAAACTCCAAACAAAATACCATTCATGCAGCAATGTAGTATTTACGTGTTATACGCCGCCAGCAAAAAGAAATCCCAAGAGTAAAGATAGCCACGGCGCAAGCACCATTTCTATTTTCGTATCTAATTTTGCTATTCTGTTTTATATACCGAATCGGAGTGTGAGCAGTGTGATCGAAAAATTTTGAAATGCGGAGGGGACCAAGGGGAGGATGCACCGCTCAGAAAATTTCGTGGGGTGTTCTGGCCTGGAAAGTTCGCCTTCCCCTGGCTAAGCCGCTGCTATTGTACTAATTCTTCGTGACCTATGCGCGTATTGTCTTATATAGTTCCTTATATTTCCTCGAATTTCAAGCAACAGTTCTGACACAATGAGAGCCCGGTTTCACGCACGCGCAGTGTGCCCAGAGATCTTACCAGAGCTTTTCGGTCTACCCACTTGTTCATGAGGAAATGCATTAGTTTTTTGACGGGTGCCATCGGTCTCACTAAGAAAGCTTTCGCTTGTAAAGCGCTCTTGTTGTAGTTGCCCAGATAAAAAAATGGCCTCGGCTGTTTTGAACAAATAGAAACACATCTGTGACCCGATGAGATTTGAGCCCGTTCATGCGCAGTAGGGGTGGTGGCAGTGGTATCGTTTATTAACGCGTGTACCTAGCCTTGCGTGGTATGCCGGCAATCGCTCCCTTGATCAGCACATTTTTACCGCTATGCGCGACAAATCACCAGAAGTCCCTGTAGTGTTCTACGAATTGTGCTACGTCCGCACGTTGCTAGCGTAGAAGAAAAGTTGTCGTTGCTGCTCCTTTCCTTGTGGTCCATACACACCTGGGGGATTGGCAAGGAATGGGGAGCATTCAGGGGAATGGGCCCTCTCACAACATTCTCAAAACTGTGAATAGTAAACGTAAAACCTATATATAGAATAGTGCAAGCCACGACGTGACACCTGAACGGGATGTCACCTGAGTAGAGCAGGTGGACACCAGCCGAAGAGAAACCTAACTCTGCGGAAGCTGCGCCGTGTGCCGGTCTGCTTGCTGACGTAATTCGCGCCATAAGACAAAGAAACGAAAGCGAAGAAGAAGAAGCAGCAAATATGATGTAGCAGTAAACATGTTGTCAGTAAGCCTCGCCAGCCTTTCGCCGTGAAACCACGTAAGCGAACTTTAGTGCCCTTAAAAAACTTTTGCTTCACACACAAACCATACTCCGAGGTACATATATACCAACCCCCGAAGCCACGGTTTATGTTCGCACAGAATAAGCACCACCAAAATGAGCACATAAAAAACAAGGTGGCGCGTCAGCGTTTTGTACGCACGTCATTGACCCAGCCGTTGTGTCGACGTAACCAATAGGAAGGCTTTACCGCCTCTAACGGACGCGAGCTTTCAGATTGAGCGTATATGCCTCCTTCCGGAGGCATCCGCGCGAACACGGCTTCCGGATAGGATTTATCGCACTCGCAAAAAAAAGTGCAGATGTGTACCGTCTAAGGGCCTAAACTGCGTTCGGTGTCCACCGTCCCCAACAACATGGCGGTACTGAGCTGTGAACGCACGCAGCTGATTCATCTTGAAAACAGGCGCGAGAGGCGTTGACTGAGAAAAGAAATACACAGGACAGACGAAAAGACGTTGACTGAGAAACGAAATACACTGTATATTTCTTTTCTTTTCTTAGTCAACGTCTTTCCCCGCCTGCTTTCAAGATGCACACAGCTGAACCTCTCCGATACTTCCACGTGGCTCGCGTTGCGTCTAGTTTGTTAGCGGGCGCTGATAATTAAAAGGGGCGCGAGCTGTCGCTCAAAGACACCCTGTGTTATGACAAAAACATTTTATATTTTTTTATACTCGCCAGTATTTTCTTTGTGGAACCCAATTAAATTAAAAACTGCGGAATTTCCTATAAATGCACTCCTAATTTTTTGTAACTACAAAGGAAGCTAAGAGACTGTAGTAATTACAATTTTGTCGTTACAGTAGTAAAGTTTCGCATGAAGGGGAAGCGAAGTTTTCCCAACATATTTGGATATACCATTTCCAAAAAGTGTAGGCAAACATACTTGGGGGAAAGCTTTCTCTGGAATTTGAAAAGTTCAACGAAAGTGAACAAGAGCAATCCATTGTAGACCTCGCTTCATTTTCTTGAAATCCAAAAAGGACGTCATTTTCGCTTCATTATGCCAGCTGTAGAAAACAGAATAAAGGCAACGAAATACCCTACGTAGTTTTTAATAAAGTGAGACGATGTACTTTTTATTGACGCAATTCTAATTACAGAACTCGTTCACAAGAGGTAAAAGAAAGTCAGGATTCGCCCCTGTCCGTCTCCCCACTTATTCATGTTCAAATATTCCTACAGAAAAGTAAACATTTCCATGGCCGCTTTTGTCTTTTGTGAGGGGAAAAAAGGACGAATGAAGTCTCTTTTTTTCAGAATTCTGCATATAATGCGTTTTAGGTCACAAGAAATACGGAGTGCGATTTTTGTTCTCTAGACATAAGTAGATGTGCTTTAAATAAAAATAATAGCGGAAGTAATTACTTTGTACAAATACATGAAAATATTTTTGTTTATTAAGGGAGCATATCAAAATTGTTGGTGTTTGCTCGGCATTTTTGTGTGTTTCTCATTCTGCGAACCACCGAAAAAAAAAACATGTGCTGTTGGTGAGCACATAAAATAAAGATGCTGCTTATGGGGAAAGTAGTGAAGAAAATTTAAACGTTTCTATCGAATTATCTTTCTCTTCCAAATGTGGATAATTGTAAACCGAAGTCAATCTTTCCCAAGGCATCGTCTTACCTATGATTAGAGATCACCCCCCTCCCACACCAAAAAATTACTGGAGACATTTTTTTTCTCTGTACTCCCTTTTTGTGTTTTGCGAATTTGAAATAAAAATTAACAACGTATTTGTCTCATTACCGGTTCTCTACCATGCTTTGGAAGTTCTGTTAAAAAGAAAACATGGATGTTTACCCATTCATTTTTAATGGTTTTGAAAGACCGAACGAAAGGTAAAGTAGAACTTTTTCAATGGGCTTCTCTTCACATTTCTTTTGAAGTTAAATACCATAAATATTAAGTGAATGTTCTAAAGGTTTATTTTTTACCTGTAATTTTTGCTCGAAGTCAGAATAAAAATAAAGGGTTGCCATTTGAAGACTTTCAACTTTTTCAAATTTTCGGTATTGGTAAACTGAAGTTGGGTTTCTAAAACCCGTTCTTTATATTTCCTTTACAATGGCCCGCTCGACACATCTACGCCGGGCCCCAGTTCAACCACGTAAAAGCTATCAGCATTTTGTGACAAGAAGGCGCGTACAAAAGCACGTGTAAGGAGAAACAGTGCCCAAAATTTATCGGGGGAGGGTGGCGCTGCGGTCGCCGTGGTGAACAGACGTGTTCATATCGGCTCCGTTCTTAATGCCCGCTTTCGCAGTGCTAATTAGTTTGGATCCCGAAGATTTCATTACCAATGTGTTCGTAAAGGCATCCGCTATCACCCGATACCCGACGTTCCATCGAAGGTGCGTTTTTCATCGATTTATCGGACTTTTCCTGGTTCATCGCCACGAGGAACCGCTAAGCCTAAGCGAACCCAGGGCTCGCTAGGCCTAGCCAGCCGTTCTTCTGCCACGACAACATGGAGGGCTCCGCCGCCGCTTCGACGCACGGTTCCCAGGTTTCCCAAATGTGCGTGCAAGTAGACGGAGAAGAAATTACACCCGAGGAATTTCAGCGCTCGCCCGGATGGCTGCACATCGGCGGGCACAAGAGCCGACCACGCCGGCAAGCAACGCAGGGTGAGTCGACTTCTCGTACCGATACTCCGAGCTCTCAGCAGAAGCCGAAGTTCAACAAAAACTTCCGGACCGCAGTGATTCGGGCAGCTCGCATGCCAGCCATGCCTGCAGACGAAATTAAGATCGTCGTGCGGCCCCGCGGAGGACTCGATATTTTCAAGGCAGGAGCTGCATGCGTGGCAACCGCCATCATGGCCGCAGCAGGAATTGAGAAGGCAGATCGCGCTGAGGATATGGCGTGTCCCAATACCCAGCAGAACATTATGGTGCTCAGCACTCCGAGCGTCGAGCGAGCGGAGAAGTATGCTCGAATTCAAGCTATCAACGTCCAAGGCAAAATATACGAAGTGAGCGCTTACGGAACGACCGCCCACGACACAGTCAAGGGCGTGATTAGGGGCATAGGGCTTGAGGACAGCGAAGCCGAAATAATGCAGCAGATCGTTACTAAGTACAACCCCCTTGCCGCAGGGGCGAAGCGTATCGGGAACACGACGACAGTAATCGTTGTGTTCAACGGTACCAAGGTTCCCAGGTATGTGCGTTACGGATCCACGCTCTACCCGTGCAGTCTTTACAGGAAGCAAATAGAAGTTTGCAAAGTATGCGGCAAGGTCGGTCACAGGCGCGACGTGTGCCCCACACCAAGCGTACGTGTTTGCCTTACATGTGGCGTTTGTAATCCAAAAGAGGGCCACAAGTGTGTCCCCAAATGCAAGCTCTGCGGCGGAGAACACCCCACCGGGGATCGCTTCTGCAGAGCCAAATACAAGGTTCCATACGTCGTGCGGCGAAGGCGATGGGAACGCCGTAACGCCGAAGAACGGCAAAAACAAGCACTCGAATCAAGCTCGTTTCCACGCCTTGGACGTTCCCGCTCGCGCAGTGCTTCCCGTAGCGGATCACGCCGCGCGTCACGCAGCGCATCGCGCCATGCGTCACGCCACGCTTCCCGTAGTGCATCGCGCAGCGCATCCCGCGGCCGTGACTCATTTGACAGAGTCAGCTGGGCGGACGCAGCAAGGGGCAAAGTTAAAAGTAGCAGCGTTCGTTCCAACAGCGCCACTACTAGCCGAAGCACTCCGAGCAGCTGGCAGGCGTGGACTACCAGCCCCTACTACAAGGAACTTGAACAACTCCGCGCGACCAACGCAACGCTGGTAAAAACCACGCGTCGGCTTGCCCAAGAGCTAGCCGAGGTCAAGAAAGAACTCCAAGCCCAACAAGCCCAGCCAATCACTGCCCCACGACAGTCTAACGAGACACCTACACCCGCCGTTACCAACGAGCAGAGCACCTGCACGCCATCAGACCAAGGCACACAATCAATGGACACAGCCCAAGACGCGCCCCAGGAAGAGAAGACAACTGATCCAACTCCCAAGAAACGAGCACGCACGTCATCACAAAACCACACAGAACTGACCGAATTGGAAACTAAGCTCGAAGCAAAAATTGAAGCGATCGGTAACACGTACGCCAGCACGGCTGCCGTCACCGACCAACGATTGGCGCGACTGGAGGAGTTGATCACCACGTCCTTCCGCAACATACAAGAGCAGTTCGGCTTCATTGAACAGACTCTCAAGCCCATAGTCTGCAGCCCCATCTTTGCGGCGCAATTCGGCAACCACCCATACCTCCAAGAACAGACGCAAGCCCCAACTCCGCTACAATCATGTCCCAGCCCCAAGCCAGAATAGGATCGCTGCCGGGCCTTACGGTCTGGCAGTGGAACTGCCACAGTTACAACAACAAGAGAGCAGTGCTGCAACAACACATCGCAACAGTAAGCAAGAAACCCGACATCATCCTGCTGCAAGAAACGGCGACGGCGACCCCCACCCTCCCTGGGTATCGCGCTCACGTTAGCCCGGCGGAGGGACGAGGCGTCTGCACGTTCATCCGCAAAGGAATCACGTTCATCGAGCACCAACTCAAACACGGCCGCAGCAGGGTGGAGTACACCTTCACCGAAATCCTTCCAAGCAAACAACGGAAACGCAGCCTGTTCATCGCCAACATCTACAGTAACCCCAAGCACCACACACAGAAATTCAAGACCCTACTACACAAAGCCAGCACCCAGGCCAAAGACAACACTTTGCTGATCGGAGGGGACTTCAACGCCGCCCATCGAGCGTGGGGTTACATAAAGGACACGGCCAAGGGACGGGACCTGTTACAGGATGCCCTGGACCACAACTGTGCCTTGATAACGGACCCCGCTCATCCCACCCGCATAGGAAACTCCGTAGCACGAGACACCACACCAGACCTTACATTTATCAGGAACGACCACACGGGCAAAGCAACATGGCACAACACCGGCGTCGACCTGGGAAGCGATCACTACATCCTCGAAATTACGGTACCCAGCCTATTCCGGGGCCACACCATTGCACACAAGTGGACGGACTGGGACAGTTTCCGTAAGGGACGTCCCACGACAGCACAAGGCATCACAGACATAGAAACCTGGACGGCAGAGCTCCGCGATGCAGTGCAGTCGGCCACCAAGACCATCGAAACGGACGAGGACGTCGTTACCATGGACAGCCGCCTGGCCCATCTTATCGAGGCCAAACGTTCGATACAGGCGCGTTGGAAGCGGCAACGGCTGAACCGCAAATTGAGAAAGAAGGTGGCCGACTTAAACAGGGCCATTGAACACCACTGCAAGGTCCTGTGCCGTCAGCAGTGGAACGAAATCTGCAGCCGAGCTGATGGGCAAATACACCGCGGATGCACCTGGAATCTAATTCGGCACCTTCTAGATGAAACCAAGACCAAGTCACACCAGCGCGACCGTCTGGCCCGCCTCATGCACACCGCCACACAACATCAAGGAAAAGACGCTGTTATGAAGATCCTAGAAACCAAGTATCTGCCGGACACGCCGACGGAAACCCACCCGCCGTACAGTGGGCGGCCCAACACGTGGCTCGACCGAGATATTACCATGTCAGAGGTACGGGTAGCGCTGCACGAGCTCAATACCCGCTCGGCAGCCGGCCCTGACCTCGTTACCAACAAGATGCTGCGCAACCTCGATGATGCATCGATCGACGCCCTAACCCGTTACTTTAACGAATGCTGGCGGTCGGGCAAACTCCCTAGACCAGGGGTTCTCAAGCATGTTGGTCCCAGGGAACCCTGCTAAGTTCCGTTAAGTGCCAAGGAACCCCCCCCCCTCTCCCGCCATTTTTCATTCCATTCGTGCTACATTAACGAGCAATAAACTCAAAAGCAAGCAAGGGTATCGCTTTTTTCCCCCGTCGACTTTACGCGAATGCGTACGCTAGCGGCACCTATCTCCAAACAGGAGAAATGCGCATGGGGGTAATACAAGGCCGAAATTCAAGTGCAATAGTTTAACCACGTGGCCCGTTTTTGGAGTCTGGCTGGCTACAAGCTGCTGGCGAGATTTATTGCGCAGCTCGCGTGTTTCTGTTATCCGCCGAGATGTGCTTACTGACACTCGGGCGTGAGTAATTGAGGTTCCTTAGATCGATCGCACCTAAGTTCACCATATAAGACTTTGCGACTTCGGAACCAGGGAAAATTTATCAGTGGCTAGCGGAACCCTGAGGAGGGGCCTGCGGAACCCCTAGGTTCCGCGGAACCCACTTTGAGAAACCATGCCCTAGACAGTGGAAAACGGCAAGAACAATCCTGATCCCGAAACCGGGCAAACCACCGGACATTAGCAACCTGCGTCCCATCTCGCTCACGTCCTGCGTGGGCAAGGTGCTGGAGCACGTGTTAGCCACCCGATGGCAAGAATACTTGGAGAAGGAAGGCCTCTATCCAGACACGATGATCGGCTTCAGGCACAGACTCAGCACACAAGACGCCATGTTGCAACTAAAACAAGAAATCATCGACAACAAGACACAAGACACCAAAGTAATTCTGGGGCTCGATTTACAAAGCGCATTCGACAAAATCAAACACTCAGCCATATTAGCCGAAGTATCAAGACTCAACATGGGGGTAACGAGCTACAATTACATCGAAGACTTCTTGACCAACCGCACGGTGGAACTGCACGCCGGAGACCTCAAGCTACCTGAACGCAAGCTCGGCAGCATGGGTACACCGCAGGGTTCAGTCATCTCGCCGTTGCTGTTCAACCTCGTCATGATCGGGGTAGCGAGGGCAGTGGCGGCGACCGGCGTCCGGCACACGATCTACGCCGACGACATTACCCTGTGGGTGGCCGGCGGCACCGACGCCAGCATCGAGCAACAGCTGCAAGCGGCGGTTACCACCATCGAGCAGCACCTTGAAGGCACCGGCCTAGTGTGCTCGCCCGCCAAATCCGAGCTGTTCGTCTTCACACCTCTACGAGCGGGACGGAAACGCGCTCCGCCTCGAGAGTGCGATCACATCAAGATTGTGACTGCATCGGGGCAGCGCATTCCCGAAGTTTCCAAAATCAGGGTCCTGGGTCTGCTGTTAAACAAGAGCGGCCGCAACGACGAGACCATCAACAAGCTTACCACCAAGGCAATGGAAGCCATCCGGCTCATACACCGAGTCTCGACGCGACGGGCTGGCATGCGTGAAGACAGCCTCGTGCGCCTCGTCCAGTCCTTTGTAATCAGCCACATCGCATACGTTGCGGCCTACCTCAACTGGCACGTCACCGACAGGACCAAGATCAACACGCTGATCCGACGGGCTTACAAGACGGCTCTGGGCTTAACGGAGACCACGAGTACGGCTCGGCTCCTGCAGCTCGGCGTCCATAACACCCTAGAGGAAATAGCCGAGGCGCAGCTCACCGCGCAAATGGAGCGCCTCTCTGCCACCAAGACGGGCCGCAGTATCCTGGCGTCCCTAGGTTACAACCCGCGAGCTCCCAGCCGGCAACCGTGCGAGATCAGCGAGGAGGCGCGGGCCCACATCCACGTGGACCCCATCCCGAAGAACGTGCACCCCGAGTACAACCAAGAACGACGGCAGGCGCGGGCCAAGGCCCTCACCAAGCAACACGCCCAAGACCCGCACGCCCGGTACGTAGACGCTTCGGAATACGAACGAGAAGGCTTTGCGGCAGTGGTCGTTGCGGCGGCTACCGGGACCAAGACAACGGCAGCGAGCGTGCGGTGCACAGACGCCACAGACGCCGAGGAGGTTGCCATCGCTCTGGCGATCTCCGAGGCCGAGTGTCGCACCGTGCTCAGCGACTCGAGGAACGCCGTGCGCAACTTTGCCAAGGGGCGAGTGTGCGCGCCGGCGGCCGCCATCATCGGCAAGCTCAAGCTCCAAGACCGCGGCAGCACCATCCGTATCAAGTGGTTCCCGGCTCACGCGGGCGAGTGTACATCCTCACCGAACCACAACGAGACGGCCCATTCGGCGGCGCGAGCGCTTACCCTCCGCTCCCCCGAGAGTGACCGTTCCGTGTGGTGGTTTGAAACCAAGGACCGAATGACCAGTTATAGCGAAGTTACCAAGTGTTATCGCCTAGCTCGACGGACAATGCCGCCTCCCCACCCGGCACTCAGTCGGGAGGAGGCCGTTATCTTAAGGCAGATACAGACCGGGTCACTCCCCGCCCCGGCAGTGCTACACGTGCTTCACCCAGAACTCTATCCGAGTGGTATGTGCAGTGTTTGTGCAGTGGGTTTGGCGGATCAATGGCACATCATGTGGGACTGCGCCAGGTTCCCGACTGAAGCTACCTCCAGGACATACCCACCCGAACTTCAAAGTGCAGTGCAGTCTACAGACAAGGACACTCAACTATGGGCCGTCCAGCAGGCCCGGGGTGCGCTCGAAAAGCACAAGCCTCACGACCCGCCGCAAACGGGCCGAACTGGGGTATTGCAGAGTAGGGCATAACCCCGGGTCGACGCTTGGCCAACGTCACGACGAGTTAAACCGTCGGTTGCCGGCATCAATAAAGTTATTCCTACCTACCTATCGGGGGAATGTGTGACATAAAACAAAATCAAGAGTCGCTTTCTTCGAAGGTGCAAGCGAATGCATCGTTTTGTTCTATCCTCTGCAAGACAACGGAAGCAAACAGTCTGTAATAGGGCTTGCTGGTTGGTGCAGTCTGAGTCAGGGGTTTTTGTTGCATTCAATCAGAAACATAACTTCTTGACTTCAAAAACGTCTGGCGTCTAGCACCGTCAGTGTCGCATCCCAGCTTCTTTGATGCGATGATAACGCGTAATTTTGCAGCTTCCTCAGCAAAGGAGACCAAGAGTTGAGAATATTTAGGCACAGTGAGCTCTTTTTCACATCGGAACACTTTTTGTATTCGTTGACGTGGCTAAACAGCAAATTTTTTGTCTGTTACTTCGGAATTATAGGCAGAGCTTTTGCTAGGCAGGTGTCCTGAGAAAGCCCCAAAGGAGGGCGAAGGCAACTTACAAAAGGGAAAAATGATAGCGAGGTGTCCTATATTGTCTAGTTCCTGTCTATCGCCCGTATCCCCCGTCTCCTCCGAAAGAAGACGCGCTTTTCTCCAACATTTAAATTAGGTTTAACATTCTAGAAAGAAGACGGTGGGGGAACGCCGTAGTAAACATGTCTGTCTGACTTTTCAAGGATATACTGCGGCATGCCTGTCTTGAGAATAAAAACAACCCTTTGGCATACATTTCTCACAAGTTAAACAGGGCAAGAAGCGCGCCTCTTTCCGGTTGAGTGCCCTGCGCTCAACTTTCTTGTTGTGAACAGGTTATGTATCACGAACAATAGAGATATCGTGTGGCGATGCTTCGATTGAAAAGAAAAAAAAAACGCTGATCAGGAGACGTGGCTTGTACACCGTTTCCAGATTTTCGAAGGGTTGAAACAGGCAGGATTAGTGTAACAACGTGTAAAACACGAAGGACGTGACAGACAGATGCGCCGGTTGTTTCTGCTGTCGCGTACTTAGTCTTTCAAAGCTAAGCTTCAGTGTTCTCACTAATGGTGTCTGTAACGAGAAAACGCTGACGTGAACGAAAAAACGCTTCCAGTGGTCGGAATCGAACCTGTGTCTTTCGCGTTATGAAGACGGCACCTATCCGCTTGCCCCATCTTGAAACGGTGGAAGCGTTTTAGAAAACGTAGACGACAACCATAGAATCCACCACGAGAAAGATTCGCGTTCAACCATCGCCGTCGTTTGACGGAGGGGTGCATGATTATTTTGCTGCGTTTAACGGTGATCTAGCATTAGTGCTTTTTAGGAGCTACTTTCACGTTTGTGAAGTTATAATGAAGGTAACTTTTTCGGTTGAATTAGTTTACCTTCAGTTCCGGCAGTGCGTTTAAACACAAAGTTCGCTGACAAAACTTCGGGAGCAGCAGAAATGTTACAAAAGAGATTCCAATTCGCTATAATGTCGAAAGTGAGTACAGGCTTCGCCAAGTGATAACTCTAGGCATACAAATAGATAAGAAGCGTGCAACCTTACCTTTAGGATACCTTCACTACGCAAAGGTGAACATGAACGACAAAAAATAGGCAACAACGCATTTATTTGCTTTGTACAACTCGAAACCTTTTTAGATGAACAAACTAGCTAAAACAATGTTCTCTGCTTCTACGAATGTGGTTTGTTCAGAGCCATCATCATATTTTTTTCTGCGGCTCTTTTAAAACATGTATTTTCTTGAGAAAATATCTTTCTTGGTGGAGTGGTCACGGGTGTGTCTACGTCCGTGATCTTCGGGATAGCGGATCATGTTTTGGTTTAGCTAAGTCAAGTATTCCTTGACTCTGCAGGCTAAATATAGCGGATGCTTCTCTAAATGACGTCTGAAGAAATATGAATAAACATTAGAAAAATTGCAGGGAAAGATAGAAGATGCGAAGGTGAGAAACGTCGCAGCAGGGGTGGGGTGATTAGCATATTCCAGGACGTAAGCTTACGGATAATCGGTAATTTCACTTTCAGATTGCTCAGAGGTTTCCTCTAAGCTATATCTGAGATTGTGGGGATAGAAAATACGACATATGTAAATGTAATATCTATATTTTTTTACAAATGACTGTTTCTGTGTTACTCTGAGATAAAGAAATTGGGTGGTATTATTTGGCGGAAAGGAAGAATTGCTCAGTCGTTCGCCATCGACCTTTGTCGACTTGAGTTGAACAACACTTCAAAGTCTTTGACAACGGAAAGCAATGGCCAAAGAGGTTCAACTTTTTAAGTGACAAACTGTATATTTTCTTCACAAAAATTCACGCTCTGCCCATTTTTTACTTTTCGGCGAAAAACAAATCAGTCAAAAAGCTGCAAACAAGGTAGGTCAGACCCTTGTGTCAACGCAGGCTACCTCGGTTTTTATGTTGGTGCGCCAACTTTCATGCTGTGTAATTTTCTTCTGAAGACGTTGCACGCCGAATAAAACTATTTCCTGTTCACAGTTTTCTGGAGATACCTTGTAAAAGAACAAAAATGGGAGACTGGCACAAATGTCATTGATTAGTGACGCGCTAGCCATTAAATCTCAATACAAACGCCAATCAAATCCTGGTTCTTCCTCAGACATGCATGCTTTATTCAGGCACGACAGCTTTGCGTAGGTGCTGTCACGGTAAAATATTGCAGGTATTTATCCGTGTAAACCTGCGTAAAAGAAGAGGGGCGACAAGGGGAAATACAGGCACGAACGCTTCACTTCTCTGCAGCCCGGGACTGCATAATGTGGCGTTGATGTTCAAAAGAAGCGCCACAACCCATATCACGCCACTCACACAGAGACGGTGACAATTTTCCACACAGCCTTCTTGTCTTAAAGTGATACTCAGGTGATTCGTAGCGCGTTGACGACTACACATGACAAATTCAAATACAAGAACTCTTATTTCGGCTCACGTCAACGTTAAAATAGCGGCTTGCCTTCTGCATTGCCCGCGAATAACTAGTCAAACGCGAAGGAACACACAGGAAAGTGGATAGTTCTCCGAGGAACGCCATGCACTCTGACAACACCACTGGTATTTTCCGACACACAATATCAACAAATGTATAAGCTGACTTTTTACGCGCCGCCGAGCCCCTTGACAGTTTCTACCAAAATTATTGGATGTTAACACCCACCAAGTGCTCATAGCTTTTATTTCAGTTTCGGCGCGTTATCTGGTACGGACACTTCAGAAACAGAAATAAGAACTTGAAGTCTGCAGTTTTTAACACGCAGTTAGCAGAAAACTCGTCGTATAATTAAAGCCTCAGCATGTCGCTAGCAGCATGGTTCGGTGGAACCCTAAATCAGTAAGTTTACGCGTGCCTTGCGAGTTCTATCAGTCACTGCTAAAACAAGAGTAAGGAAGCTGCTGATTGCACTTACTCTGAAAAATGCGTTATAATAATTACTGCAAAAACAGTACACCAAGTCACTTTCGTCGCATGTGAAATGAAACCGAGAAAAAATTCAATTTATAATATCTCACACGGCACAATTTGGTTTATGTGCGAAAAAGGCCGACCTCACCACGCCCGGAGCTTACGCACTAGGGTTATTCAGGTTACGCGCCCCAGAAAGAGATACGGTATGCAGAAAACGTGGATATGCTGCGGCACGCCGGAAAACGCTGAGTCTAAGCTACACGCTTCGTTAAGTCATACACGCCTCGTTAAGTCATACACGCTTCGTTAAGTCAGACGCTTCGTTAAGCCGATCATATTTTCTCAAAGTTGTGTCGAGAGTGATTAATGAAATTATTGAGTATGCGTTTGGTTGCGTGGCCGAATCTATAATAAATCCAGGGGGACGTGAGCTTGTAATATCATGGTGTGGTCGTTGAGTCGTTGTGATCGCTTTTTTACGTAGGCCTTAGAGTGCCTTTCCCGCGCATTAGTTGCGCACCCTTGCCCAAGAAGTTGCCTGAGCTAACTATAAACACGGTAGCGAATTTTGCTGGCAGACTCAGTTCGACACAGTCACCGATGGCACATCGATCCAAGCCGGCAAGCCAGCAATGTTTAGCTATCGCCTATACCCCTTCAGGCGGCAAAATACGCCTCCATTCGGTCAGAAGCTGACGCGTGGTTTGGTTAGAAAGCATCATGCAGTGGAGACGCAGTGATAATTTTCACTTGTGCGGCTCAGCAGACGGGACACATCAAAAAGTAAAGCCTAGCAGCGGTTTTTCTGGACAATAAATAAATTATTTCACACCCAAAAGTTGCCTATTTCAACTTCCGTTTTTGAGCCATGGCGAAAACCACCATTCTTAGATCGCCTCTGAAGAAAAGAATACTTACTAGCTATCATTTAGGAACACTTGTTGACTCGTGTGGTATATGGCTTTATTAACTGAGATAGGGTTGCCCTCAAATAGTTACAAATTAAAGTGCAGTCGCTGATTTGTTCCACGCAGCTTCCTTGCACCAAGTTTTCCGGAATGCTTTACGCTGTGCGTGGGGAATGTTGAACATGCCATCCGTGTTTAGCCCTTGAGTAGATCCATACCCACTCTGTTATGCGTTACCGATGAGTAGGTCAAATTTGGAAGTGCGCGATTTATTAACCTTTGTTGCACAGGGTTTTCCGGGACACTCTTAGTTTTGAAAAAAAAATATAAGCTTTAAAGCTTCTTGATTCTGTATAGCCGTTTCAGCCCTGGGGAAACTGAATGTCATGCTAGCACTCTCTGGGCCCATAACCTACCATCCCACAAAGCAATATTCAAGGTGAAACGTCCGATTATTACAGTAACGTGTGTCATTGATGTGGATGAAATACCTAATAAGCAGACATTGGTGCTGAAGGGCCACCGCTGGCGAGATCGGCCTTTTGGAGTCCTTTCCGGAAACTAAATTTTATGAAAGCGTGTGCGTTTGGCACTACCGCGAGGGCAACCGAAACGAACTAAAAAATCCTTACATTTCCAGATTTTTCGAAAACCGGTTCGGGTGCTACTACTTAAGAAGAGAGAAGTTGTCTCAAAGGCCGTTTTTAAGTTCTAAAACAGTAGGGTGATCACATAACCATTTTTAAGAATTCTAGGATCTCTCAAGCTACATTTGATCCTCGTGGTTAACGTTTGGGAAAGTGAGTTGAAGTTTTACAGAGTTTAACTGTGTGCCACGAAAAGGCTCTAATCTGCTTGCCCTTGAGGATCTGTATCAACGTGAGTTCATGAATAGAACTTATCATCGAACGTGGGAAGAATATAGACGTTCACAGCCGGTGCACAGTCAAAGAGTTTCGTCGACTTGCACCCATAGCAGTCATGGTCGTCGCGGCACTCTGTTTTTTTCACTTGGACGACCACTCCACGACGCTTGCGGATGGCAGCCCACCATGAATGGCGATTTGCTGTCAGCGGTAAGTTAAAAGCCAAGGGCCAGTGGACGGTCTCAGTCTCTCACAAGTGCCCGCGAAGTGGGCGCACTGTTCGCGGAGTTCACAGAAAACACTGTACACATTTTTACATGCTAGTCTTTTGCTACACAGAACAAGCACAGTAGAGAGCACACTCAGTCCCCGAAAGCAGAACTGCAGAGCGAGCAAACACAAAAAGCAAGCAGTACGTCGAGTTTTCACACATCATGGGATAATCTGAAATATTTAGTGGAGATGAGACTCTCATGTTACTGCTGAATTTTTTGTGTTGCCGTAGAAGAGTGAATGATCACCATGGCTTGTGTGTACCTCGAAGCATTTATCACATTTTTGTTCTTAATCGAGAGACTATCTAGTGCCTCATTATTTTGGTGGGCATGAGCTGAGATAGGCAAAATGGTGTCATTTGCTCCGTTCGTTGCACCTTGTAGTGGAAACGTTTTCTTACACCGACCTTCCAAATGAGTGGTCATCCTTTCTAAGTGGGGAAAATATTAATGTTCGTGGACAGGGCGCCTAACGCCTGTTGTTCGAAGTGCCGTAAGCATGAATACAGGCGTTATGAACACTCCCAACTTCAAACATCGTTAGCGAGTTTCATTCTAGTTTGTGCTAACAAAGACGGCTAGTTTTCTTTGTGAAGCAGTACATTCAAATCTTGCGAGCTTACTCCTCTTAGTTTTGATCCGATATGCCAGAACTGACGTTATCGTGCTTGGGTTTTGTTTGAAAGCATTGGTAGCAACTTCTCCGAAAGGTGGCAGATCCATCCTTCACGTGGCTGCGTTATCTACAATGTAATGACTGTACATCGCGCAGTTACAAAGAGTTCATAATAGATGCAGACGTCACTGGCAATACAGCAGCGTCCGGGCTTCTTGTGGTTCAGGAATCCACGTAGAGCGACCAGTAGATGCAGTTAAGTAGGACGAAAGACGTGGGAAACACGACGCGGCTGATCTTGTCCACAAGCATTGCTCTCTGTCGGCACTCACAGGCAATAGTTTCGGGGGGTTTGGGAGGCTTGGTGCCATTCGGCATGCCGGATGTCTCCTGCGAGAAGAGAGAATAAAAAGGAACAAGGCAGGGTGATTTGCAACACTACATCGTCCTTTCCAGATCTGCAGGAACCGTGATACCGATGATGAGATCATTTCTAATGCTTCTGCTAGCGATAGCATTCACAAATATAGAACCCCGAAAACTGGCAACGTCTTTTTTTTCTGCTTAGGTTGCAAATCTCATGCGTAAGACAAGAGTTAGCAGCAGTTGCTCGAAGTGGGAAAGATTGCAGAATTACATCACGTACGTTGTCTCTCTGTGTGGTATTCACTGCTGCTATGATTGAACTCGATTTTGTGGCCCGGTTGTGAACCAAACACCCCAGATCTCCGAGCTCAATCATTGCTTGGAAGTTGACTCCTTAGAGGTGGCCCCCTTAGACGATATTAGGCATGTCGAAAAAGAAGAAGAAATAGATGTTTTTTTTAACTACCTCAATGATCATTCACATCACGCGGTTATGTGTTTGAAAATGATCTATGCCATTGGTTAACGAACTTTATCCGGAAGAAGTCCACACTGTGACATCAAAGAATTATGATGTGCGCAAAAGAGAAAACATTCATTAAGGCTTTACGTTCTCCAAAATTCCCCTTATTAAAGAGAAGTGTTGCCCTTTGCCATATTCCTTTTTTAAAAGGTGGGGCAGTTTTTGACGTGACCTCCTGCGAAACGTAAGTGCACTCAGTGAATTCAAAAATTCTACATCCCAGAGTAAAAGGTGTACCAAATTGAATTACTCACCGACACGCGGGGTGATATGACGACGGCTCGGATGCTCCTCCGGCGTGAACCGTCGTCAGTCTCTGCTTCACCCATTAGGATGTTGACGAGTGCGTACTCCATGAGGGACGCGAACACGAAGACGGTGCAGGAAGACATGAAGATATCTATAGCCTTGATATATGACACGGGAGGCAGCGACTTTTGCGACTGCGCGTGCTGTGTGGAGAGGGTGAGTAGGCTGGTGACGCAGAGGGTGACCCGAGCAGGCACAGCCTCTGGCTTGATCCAGAAGGATATCCAGGACATGATGACAATCAGGCAGGTGGGAATGTAAGTGTGGAACATGTAGTAACCCAGCCGCCGCTTGAGCGTGAACACTAGCATGATGCACGTGAAGTTGCCTGCGGAGTAGAAGGGACAGGAAGTACACGATATGTGAATGTATTTTTCACAGCGCAACCGAACAGGGGACTAATTTGTCCCTTCCTTTGGGAGTTGAAGCAAACCGCGAAATTGCATTTTAAATGTAATACGCCGGAAAGAAACTTCATTTCCAATCACGTGGAGCATTCGTGGCCTGTTCGGTGGAGTGATACGTATAGTGTGCAGTCTTAGTATTGAGTTTTGGTACCGCTGACGCTGATTTCTATCGGTTGTATTTTTATTACAATACCTTGATTGCAGTTGTAATATCGTCCGTGAAGTTGCTTGAATTTTCGGCTGCGTTATGTCAATCGGTAGCAATGTAATTATGGGAAAACTGCTCACAAAATATTGTATTACAAATCACTGAGGAGGAGTTTTATTTTCACATTACAATTGTTTTTATGCAAACAGAGATAAATGTAACAGCTACTCGTTTAGCGTACGTGAGCAATATAAAATTGCTCGCTGTTGTTTCTACGCTGAACATATTGGTACCACTCGTATAATAAAAATCGGGACTTTTCAGAACAAAGAAACCTGTGCGCGCTGCTTCTGCTAACGGCACGCAGGGCACGTAATTGAAGAAAAGTAAAAACAAAAATGGAACGTTAGGGGAGCAGAAGCAGGTTGATGTGCCTTAGATCCAATCGAAGTCTAAACAGGGACAAGGAAGGCTGTTTCTTCCATATAAATGTAAAGATAGTTCATTCTTCAAAAAAAAAAAAAAAAAAAGGAAACCGAAGTGACAGAAAAAGTGGCTGGCATTGCTCTTTTAGCATTGTCTCTCATATTTGATATAAATTTTAGGCCGCTGCTATCTCTCATGCTAATATAATTCAGCCACTGTGGTGATGCCAAGCGCGAAGCCATGATGAGGTAGGTAGAGAAAAGTGAGCTGTCAACCTGTGGAGTAGACGTGCGTGCAATCCTTCATTTCGGTAGAGACGAGGTTGTGCTGGGGCAGCTCGATGGAGTCGTCTACCACAAGTGGTACCTCCTCCTCCCACGCGAACACCAGGTCGTCTGTTGTGTACGAGACTGAGGGAATAATTGAGGGAAATCAGTTAAGTGGTGTTGGAAACTTGAAGCACAGTTTTAACGGGCCGTGAAGAGAAAATACACGTTTGTTTCATTAAAGACACTGGTTTCTCTTGGTAAGAACCGAACTTTTACGGCAAATTACGATTTTAATGTTAGGAGTACAACTACTGTTTATAACTTCGGATGCAAAACACCTGCAGCACGCAGAAAAAGATTAAGAATAAAATTTATACCTAACATTTTAGGTGAGAAGTTAGGAATTAAAAAAAAGCATCGACCTAAAAGAGCCTCCTTACGTTAATTCGAGACGGGATAAAGAAAACCACAGGCCAAACTGGACCATATCCGCGCCGAATTAATGTCCTTAACTATTCTTTTTTTCCTAACACAATTGAAAAATGTAATACTCTAGTCCCTATTCACGTGGTCGCGGCAAGTAAATTTCAGACTGCAATTGAAGACTTTGTTTTCTGGCCTGTAATAGCAATCCATCCCCAATTGTGCTGTTTTGTATCGCTGTTTCATTGTGATGCCAGCTTTTTGTGATTGTATGACTCATTTTCATTTGTGAACCCTCCCACAAGAATGCCATAATTGTCCTGTAGGTATTCGCTATAACTGAAATAAATAACTACCAGCGAATTCCCAGCCACCGTTCTAGGAATTTTTCTATGACGTCACAGAAATTTGTGTGTGCTATTGGCAGCAGCTTACCTAGGCCACTGCCATGACTGGGCGACTGTAATGAGGCCTCTAGTTCTATTTTATCCTATCACGTGAATGCTAACAAGCAGTTACACACAAAGACTACGTTTTCACTGCTGACCCATATTATGTGCCCGATGTACATAACACGTAGCTGTTGCGCGAATTTCTTTGTTCGTCTACGTTTATTCTATTTTGTAGGTTACAAACGGACTCTGGTAGGTTCAACGGTGCTGAGTGGGTTACCAAAGGCCAGTTATTTCAAATGAAATGAAATTGTAATTTGTCATCATGGCCTTTCTAACCCATGTTGGGGGCCCGGTGCTCGCAATGACAGTTTTTTTTTGCGAAAGATTGCCCTACGGCATAAGAACATGTTGTCACAGGTACAACACTGCACCCGTGACGCGAAAAATTCAAGAAGAGACCGGTGGTGGGGACCCCATATCCAGCGCTTGAGATCTGCGGGTCTGCCAGGATGAGCCCTGTGAATTGGAGGTGTTACGTTCGGGCGTCTCTACGTCCTGGGAAATCCTACAGCAAATGTTCAACGTGAGCTTCTGACGCTGGAATCAATGACAGTGGAGCTCTAAATTTGCAACGGTCACGAGCAATAACCGTAAGGAACATGTAGAAGTAGTTTAGTTTATTGAGAATTGGAAAAAGAAAAACGACCATCCATGCCCACTTTCTCACGTGAGTGCACTTACACCCACACGCACGTGTACACTTAAAGCAACTCAGTGTCGCTTGCACTTAAACCAGGCGTTTTGACTAAATTTACGGAGACATGATGTGCAAAACATTTCGAAGCTTTCTCAAACCTGAATGCGCTGGGGAGCTTTATGAAGAAAAAAAAAGCGATGTAAATGAACGATATGTGAATTGAAATTTACAGAACAAAGTGTATCCAAGAATACGAAATTGGGTACATCAGCGCAGTGTTTGCACTTATTAGCGTGCTTGTGTAAAGATTCAGACTACACAAGTTACTCAAAGCATGCTAACAAGACTACCCGGTCTTTGATTTTTTCTGGCAAAATACATAAGTTCCTGCAAAGGGCACTTCCATGCTTGAAATGACCATGAGCCCAAAAAAGGTTCCTAATTCAATGCATTGACTTTCTTTATACGGCCCGACCTCCTCGCTGGTAGCAGCCGTTTTATAAGTAAAACAAACGGCTGAAGAGGCATTCGGGTAAGCGTAATCTGGTGGATGATCGTGCATTACAATACAAGCACTAGTTTTCTGCAGAGTTGATACTGCACACCGATAAATGTCGCCTTTCGGGCAGCAGATGGCATAAAATTTCACGTTCTAGCAACTACTTTGAGTTTCCTGCAATAAAAAAATATCAACTGTAAATTACACAACAAGAGTTGCTTAGAAAAACAACAAACAGCAATTGTGCGCCAATAATCAGGGGAATGCCTGTTTAGACGAACCCTACACAAGCTCCCCACAATGCTGTGGGTTTCGTGACACCTTCCAATGGATCACTTTCATAAGACAGCTGTTTGCGCCCAATATGTTAGCACCGAGAAAAGACCACGCTCAACAAACCGAAGGAATTACTTTCATTGCCGCCTGGCCAAGGGGCTTGGTTTGATCGATAAGTTCGATACTCCTTCACGCCGACGCACGCCTTTTTGTCATTTTTATCGTCAGTGTGATTGTAATCCTTCTTCTAACGTTTTTATTTTTTTTTTCAATAATCTTTCCTCCGTCTGTCACAAGAGTCAAACGTCCTCGATTCCACAGTGCTGGACCTGAGTTTTTGAATGTGTTTTTTTAGGCGCCAGGGAACAGAAGGCTAAAAGCCAGGAGCCCTTCAAAACGAGGACCCTCGGAGAGCCGCATTTTCTTTCTTTTGCTCGTTGATTGCAGTGACGGGAACGAAGCGGGACCTGCGTGGCAGCTGTCAGGCCGCGCGAGCGTTGATCGAATTTGACGGCGCGCTAACAGCGTCCGTCTCACTTTTCCATTGCATGGTGTCAGTTTCCCGCGCACCATCATCGGCGCAAGCGAAGATGTCGTCGGTCTCTCCATTCTGTGTACCAGCTTGTGTGTGTGTGCTCGCTTGTTCTCTAATACTCCCGCCTTACATAAATTCAAGCAGTCCGTGTCATACAGCACCAATGTTCGTTTCTATGCATCGAGACACACGTGACAGCAAGCAATAGGCACAGAAGAAACCACAAGAGAGGGATCACTGAGTGAAATTTACGTAAACTTTGAGAGGCATTGAAGATAAAAATGTCACGAACGTTTTCTTTTTATGTTTTCTGAGGACACTCCGAGCCGCCGAAGCGGCCCGAGAGTTTCCAAGGATACGGGCAGCAATATATTTCACGGTTCGGAGAGCGTCTTTTCAATGAAGCGAAAGCACCCAGACAGGTGAGTCCGGCATTTGTGGGAGTCCTGTCCCATACATCTTGCGCAAAGCAAGTTTATGAGCAAGTGACAGAAACGCAGATATTTCACCATAAGTAGTGTTTTGCAGTACAGAAACAAGAGTTTACACTAACTAAATACACGAATGTTGAAAGACCTTAAGAAAACCTAAACGGGTATTTCGACATAAACAGTGTTTTGCTGTTCAGGAACAAGATCCGGCATGAACTAGAAAAACCCGAATGATGAAAGGCCTTAACCAAAGCTTGCACGTTGAAAATGATGACATGCAGCGGTGAAACCTTCAGAGAAAGGAACACGGAAATGCGAACGAAATTGTCTTGATTTTGAGAATAGCGTCGTCCTCTGCAAGGGCGTTTATAGTACTTTAGTATTCACTACGTTAGGTAAACAACTTCGGCAGAACAAAGCGTTCACTGGGGATCAAATAAGAGCTTTAGTTTCTTATTTTGTGGGGTGTTTGGTGAACAGCATTACATTAGAGATGTTTGGAGAGCACTGCACGAATCGTAAGTTGTGTACTAGAAAGGGAATTTTCAGGGAATAGCTGCACCTGGATTTTGTGGCACGCCATTGCAGGTGATATCGTAAAAGCTTAACCAATCCTGTGTTTTTCAATGCGCGCTATATTGAACTCATCACACTTGTATGAACAACAGTAGAGACATTGTGAGGGCGTAGCACCCTGATTTGGCTCATTGTGACGTTTTGCGGTCTTGTTTACCTTTTATCCACGTTATTTTAATTTTATTCCCTGTTATTGTTTCTCAATCACGAATTTTATATCCAACAAGAGATATCTAGGGCCCATCTTCGTATCTTTTGCCATGCTTATTATTTTTTTCGCATATGCACAAAGGAGAGTTTCCGCACACAGTGCAAAATTTGTGTTTACAAAAAATTGCATGGAGGGCAGGCCAGAACTTTTTTTGTTTAAATTCTCACGCGGATCATATAGCAGCAACTGGCAGCCATTTTCGGAGAAAATGAACCTTGTCCTAAACGTTTGTTGCCCTTCCGATTCACATTACAAAAGATTTTACTGTCGCAATGGGGCGGAAGGCTTGGTTCTGTGGGTATAAAGCATCGAAGCGCTCTGGTGGTGCACAGTGCGGCAATCTTTTGCAACAGAAACATTCACTTACTGCTCTCAATTTTCAACGTGCAGACCTGGGTGTCGTGGGGATAGGTCTCGAACTTCATGGCGCAGGACAGGAGGAGCGTCAACCTGCGCAGAAGACGAGACGCACATGAAGTGTCGGGGTTGTAAACGTCAGTGTAGGGCCACTTACGTAACATTTTGGGTTTTGTCGTGGTGATTAATGAAAGGCCGGCTGAGCCGCAAAATGATAATTTATGTCGCCAAGTCTCCAACCCTCACTAACTCGTGCCGAGGTTCTGATACCATAGCAGTCGTAGAAAACATCAAAACAGACCCTGCAACACTACCAATAAACGCTTCCACTCTGTTCTTCGTTCGTACATGCACGGCGAAAGCTGTGGCTATCGCCAGCCCAGAGCCACACTGCGTGTTTTACTCGTCGCAGCCCATTCGCCTGCCAGTTTTTGCCTGGCCTTCGATAAATTGTTCTTTAAAGAGGCTATCGAGTGCTTTTATTTCTGAAACTGAAGGAATAAACCAGCCAATAGCCGCTGTGTAACCCCAGTGACGTCACTCCAGCGGGAAGACCGAGGAAGAAAGGAAAAGTAACGCCACTTCGTCCAAAGACATAGATGGTTGAGACGCTTAGCTTTCTCTTAAAGTACTCGCTCGCTGTTGGTGGGGTTGTAGGGGTTTGCGGAGTTTTCGTCACGGTACGGTCGCCATAATTGAGGGATAGATAGCTTCACTTTGAAATCGTGTGCACATGTTTATGCGTTTTCTGAGAGACGTAGAGGAGTAACTTTTGCATGAGGTTCGTTGTGACCCTTTATCCTGAGTATACTAGACGCAAAGGTTCACTTGGTTTCTGAAGGCGATTCCGAAGCTTTTTTTTTATTCCGATAGCATCAGTCGTCATTGTGACAACTCCAGCCAGAGGTCAAGGGCTTTTATGAAATGCTTTCTCGAAGCTGACTTTGGCTACACATCGTCCGGAAATGTGCTGTTGTTAAAGAGTGGAAAAATGTTTTTACCAAAAATAGGTGCGGGCGTATGTTATTCGGAATTTCGATTACGCCGCGGACATGTCTAATTTATCTGAAAAACACCACTTACTCACACTGGTATGAAACTGTCTGCGCGTACCAAAAGCAATGACAGAGATCTAGCAGGATAATAGCACAATTACGGCCTACGCGTTAATGATCCCGCGTATTTCATCAATAACACACCACACTGGCTCATGTCTGCATCCGTTGCTACGATTTACACAGTGGGGCTCTTCGATTTGCGATCCCGGATTCGCCGTGGACTCCAAAGATGGCTGTGAGACGTTCGTATTTCATATACATTTCTATGGAGTGGGGAGTACTTGCAATACCCGCGGACAATCCGCGGCAAGGCCGCGTGTGCGAATCAAGAATCTCCAGTGTATTTTCGCGGACCCGCGTTTTTTTAAATACGTTGTCCTAATCTCCGCAGTATTACATATTCTCAGCAAAATGAAATTCAAGTTTCATTTGTGAATTGACGGTAGCATTTCTTTAAAAACAGCAGAGCGAAATAATTGGTCGCCAGAAACAGGTTAAATTCAGTTGCCAGAAACAGGTTAAATTCAGCCCTACGGTAATATAGTCTGAGTGGAAATAGATTATTTTATGTTTTACAATGGGTGCAACAGATTACGAGTTGCAGCTGTAAATAGGAAAGTGTGGACACTTTGTTTAGTGCTTTAAAATTGTGATAAATAACTAGTAGATGGCATGCACTACCCCTTAATAGGACACAAGAGCGCGTCCACTAATTAAAAGCTCAATATAGTCGCTGAATCTGTTCCAAAATGCAGTTAAATGATCACCGCTTGTGCAAAACACGCAACTGGGGCAGAAAACTGGGATCTACGGATGATGCCACGAGGGATGAAATAACGCTGTCATTTTACGGTAAGTTCCCTCCAGTTTACTGAGCCCTGGCACGCTCACAAAATTAAAAAAAAAAACCTTCAAATTGGAGACGTGAATTCTGCGCACAACCTTGAACAAGCAACTTCAATGGAAAAATTCTCCGTCAGCGCGTGGACTTGAAATAAAGGTCGTTTTGAAGTTAAGGCTTCACATAATCGAAACATGCATTTAACCGTTTTTCCCCGAATAAACAACGAAAAACAGGGAACCCGCCCCCTTCATTGCTTATGCTGCGTGGGTTTTATGGGGAGGAGCAGAGAGGTGAAGCCCTTCTCTCGAAGTGGTGCGTCCAATACAAAAGAAATTAAAGGGGAAACCGGGCTAAAATGCGCACGCTGCTACATTTCGCAAAAATGAAACGGCCACGCATCACGAATGAAAAGGTGATCTGACGTTTGCTATTGGCTCTGTACGTGACTGAATATTTCGGTTGTCTTCTCCATCAGCTTCCGAATGCCAAAAAAGGCGGCAAGTCATTGACACTTGCTTGTAAGAAATAGCAAAATATCCAGTGCCACATTGGTTGTTTGCAGGGTGCTTATTTGGGTAGCTGCAGAAAGGAAGTGAAACTATATATATATATATATATATATATATATATATATATATATATATATATATATATATAGTAAGTAAAGAGTCGGATACACAACAAGAACAATAACAAAGACGGTTTACTTCCGTAGCGGCAACGGGACAGGCAAGTCCCGTTGCCGCTACGTAAGTAAACCTTCTTTGCTATTGTTCTTGCTGTGTATCCGATTCTTTACTTATACTGTTTCCGCGCGCTTTGTGAACGTTATCTTTTTCTCTCTCTCTCTTTCTATGTATATATATATATATATATATATGAGAGAAGGTATGAGACCAGCAGCAGTAGCACGGGAAGGGAGGCTCGCGACTTCTTCCTTTCCCCGACGCACCCGCTCGAAGGTCATAATAAACCGGTGCTCCTTTGACCGCGTCTGCTTCCTGGTCTTCAACAATATATATATAATAAGGGTTGGTAGTCAAGAAAACCTGGGCAAGCAAAGGGGAGAATGCAGTAGGTCATGGAAAGATATGAAGAGTTTTTTGAGTCAGAAAGACGAGCATTTTTTCACCACTTTTCATGGGCATTTTTTCACCACCGACGGGCATTTCTCACCACTTTCTTTCAAACTAAAACAATTCTTCATATCTTTCTATGACCTACCGCATTCCCCCCTTTGCTTTCCGAGGTTTTCTTGACTGCCAACCCTTATTCTGTCTTAATTCACCGAGCCCCTCATTTCCCATTTCTGATTCGCTACACACACACACACACACACACACACACACACACACACACACACACACACACACACACACACACACACACACACACACACACACATATATATATATATATATATATATATATATATATATATATATATATATATATATATATATATATATATAGCCAATCAGAAAATGGGAAAAGAGGGGCTCGGTGAAATGAGACAGAAAATAAGGGTTGGCAGTCAAGAAAAAACCTCGGAAAGCAAAGGGGAGGTTGTGGTGGGTCATAGAAACAGATGAAGAATTTGTTGAGTCAGAAAGAAAGTGGTGAAAAAATGCCCGCCGGGTGGGATCCGAACCCAAATCCGATATATATATATATATATATATATATATATATATATATATATATATATATATATATATATATATATATATAAACATATATATATATATGTATATAGTCGTGAAGTGGAGTCCTTAGTTGCTGCAGGAATACGCACAAAGTAGAAGTACGCTCTTCGGAGACTTTATTTCCAACGTTTCGACCTGAGACAGGTCTTCCTCAGGAAAGCGTACTTCTACTTTGTGTATATATGTATATATATATATATATATATATATATATATATATATATATATATATATATATATACATACATAAAAAGGGGGCAATAAAACTGGGAAGATGGTAGAAAACACAAGAAAACTTCGAACAATGTAGAAACCCGGATCGTTACCAACGTTCCAGCAAAGAGACTTGCCTTCGTCAGGGCAAACCCTCGCCTGTCTGGACGCTTTATATAGTGATAGGTCCCAGGTTAGAGGAGAGAAGGAAGTGGAATGCAGCACGCGGATTGGTTTGGGAGTATGTAGGGGGAGGTATTGAGGGGGAGAGAGTGTATTCACAGGACTTTGGACACGCGGCGGCATTACCTGCGCGGTGGCGACGACGCCATATTTGAGGTTGCATTCCGCCGCGCGGGCAGAGCGTTTCCCGACGCGTAACGTGGTTTGTGGCATGGTGCTGGCATGAACATTCGTGTAGACGGTGTTTTTTCTGCGTGATTCGTGGGTTTGCGAATGCCTTGTCGTAACGAGTAGCTACGTAACGAGTAACGAGTAACAATCGCAGACCGGAAGCAGGCGGCACGACAAAATCAAGCGCGCCGGGTTTTTTTTCCTTTCGCTGTTTTGAAGGGAATGAATTTCCAAAGAAGTTATCGATAATATGGCTAATCAGTTGGAATCTGTTTGAGCCCGTTTCATTCAGGTGGGCCCCAGGACGGTGGGCGTCGGAGCTTTCACTTCGCAACTCGTCAAATGTTTAAACCATTAAGCAGTCCTTAAAATGTTCCAAAATTAAGGTAGCTGGCGTACTTTATGGATGAGACGAACCTTAATGGGTGCTCAGACTCAACATGGGCTACTTGGAGTGTTGAGGTGAACGCACGCGTACATGCAATGTCACTTCCCAGGCAATTGCGGGCATCCAATCCTTTTTAGTCGCCTTCGACTGTCCTCTAATGACCAAGCGTGTCATGTGTACGTGATCAGACACTAAAGCTTGACGCGGGGGGCACAGTTTGACTACTTTAAAAACAGCGCCGAGTCGAAAACGTATGCAGGGACAAACTAGTGCACTCTTTGTCACTTATCTCTGCGCTGCTTTCGAAATAGCGAAAGCGTGTTTCATAATCTTGTTCTGCTTATAATTTCCGCTCTGTATTTACCGAAAGGAAAACACTTGAAAATCATCGGTGGGATCTTTGTCGTCGGCACCATACCTAATTTTATCACGTACTTACCTCGCGATGGTTTCCACCCAGACCCTGTGCGTAATTGTTCCGCTTCATTAGGAGCTCTAATGGACGACTTTCGTGCATTCAGTGCACCGAACTCTGTTGCCAGAGCACCTCACCGTCTCTCATACTCCCCAAAAATCGCGCAAACTGCCTGGGTGGCACGATAAAACGAGCGCCTAATCTAACACACCAACACCACATCAAATATCCTCGCAGCCTTGGGTGAATAAATTTTCTCAACTCGAGCCACGGTCGCTTCAAGCAACGCAGGAAATAAGGAAATCGGCGCAAGGGGATGACACCCAGATAGCGCGAAATCGATGAAACGGACCGGGTTATGCACGCCGCTGGCTGTGCCTGTCAAACCATCAGACAGTTGCATTCGTCGCGCAAAATCATACCGTCTTCAAGAACTGCCCTGGCCTTCGCTTTGAAACAGCTAAAGAAGAAAAAAAAACTACCCGTCACGCTTGCTTTCATCCTTCGGCGTGCTTCGGGTCTGCGGTTGTAGGAGACGTAAACAGCGCACCCAGAATTTCGCAGCGAAAACAATGCTCACTACTCGTTACCACAAGGCATGCTCAAACCCACGAATCACACATACAAAAAAAAACCGTCCATACGATGATGCTGATGATGATGATGATTAGTGGCTTTCCCTTTGAATCGGGGCGTCGGTTGTCAGCAACCAACTTGCCTGTTTTTTTACGTTTACTTGCCCTACTCCCAGCTAACCTATCGATTTGCTTCCTCCCTCCCATCTCTCCCTCTTTTCTGTTTTAAACTCATCGCCCCCACCCCCCTTATTTTCTCCCCTCGCTGTTCTAAATTCTCGTCCGCATGATTACTCCGCCTGCACACATCCCTTCCCTACTTTTCCTCCACCACCACTCCAGTCGCCTCTTCGTCACCTCTATGGCCTTAAAGTTGAGGTTCCCCCTCGCCCCAAATCCCAAAGCCTCCGCCAGCGTCGTTTCCCCCTCACCCCGCGGTGGCCGTATCTCGGTGCAGCTCCTGACAATATGGTCTATAGTTTCCCGATCACTGCCGCAGCATGCACACGTTTCATCCTGCTGCCTGTAGCTACCCGTGTATACCCGGGTTCTTAGGCACCCTGCCCTTGCCTCGAAGAGCAACGCACTGCCTCTCGTATTGCCATAGAATCCCTCCTTCTTAATTTCCCGTTTCTCTGCCCTATAAGTCTCCAGGGTTTTTTTCGCTTCCATTCTCTGTGCCCACTTCGTCGTCTCTGCTGCCTTTACCTGCTTTTTAACTGCTGTGTAAACCCCGCTTTCCCCTACCGACTTTCCGTACCGCTTGGTCAGCTGTCTGGTCCCCCGTCTCCACCGCGTGTCCACGCTCCTCATATACAGGTACTTAAACACCCTCGCGGCCCATTTTTCGTCCTCCATGTCACGAAGTCGCTCCTCAAACTTTATCTTGCTCTGCGCCTCCCTCGCCTCGAAAGACGACCAGCCCATATCCCCTTGTACCGCTTCATTTGTAGTTTTGCTGTGGGCCCCTAGGGCCAATCTGCCTACCGCCCTCTGATTTACTTCCAGGCCCGCTTGGGTCTCTGGCTTCATGCACAGAACCGAATTAGCGAAAGTTAATCCTGGTACCATGACCCCTTTCCAGACTCCCCTTACCACCTCGTATTTGCTGTATCCCCAGAGGGCTCTATGCTTCATTATAGCCGCGTTCCGTCTTCCTTTCGTCTTAAGGTGAGCCTCATGCGCCTGCGTGTAATCTTCGCTGTTGTTCAGCCATACTCCTAAATATTTATACTCTTTTACCAATGGTATTTCTACTTGCTGCACTGATACTGTTTTGTGCTCCTCGCCGTCATAAAGACCATGATCCCCGATTTTTCTCTGCTAAAGGATAGCCCTAGGTGCGAACGTTCTTGCCAGCACCACGCCGCGCGGCGGAGTGCAACCTCAAATATGGCGTCGTCGCCGCCGCACGGGTAGCGCCGCAGCGCGGTCTAAAGCCCTGTGAATACACCCTAAAGAAGGTTGTATAGTCAGCTGGGGTGGATATTCCGGGAAAGTCTTGGAGAGAAAGGATGAGACCGTGTTTGTTGCCCCGACGCATGGCCTACAGAAACGTTCTCAGAAACGCCGGAACCAATTTCTAAACCAATTTCTAAACCAACGCTAAACCAATTCTGCTACGCTGGCTTGGCTAAGTGGTTTACTCCCTCCCGCTTGGCTCAGATAAAAAAAAGACAGAGGATGCGGTAGCTGGGCGGCTCTCTGGGAAGGAGTAAGAAGAAGCCAAGGTCCTGCTCGCGTCGTGCTCATAAATGCATTGACGTATGCATTGACGTATATATATATATATATATATATATATATATATATATATATATATATATTATATATATACGCGCGCGCTACGCCTACCCTGCTTACATGTGCGCAGTTAAAGCATGAACCCAAACCCCATTCGGAACAAGAACAGACAGAGCTGCTCTCTGAACTGTATTTCAAGTTTCGGCCGCACCACTGGGTGAAAGTGGACCAAGGGATCGAGAGCATTCAGAGTTTCAAAGGAGATTGTTAACCTTTTGACATTCATTCCGAGCACGCGTCGAAAAGCAGCGATGTCAATCCAGAGACACACAGAGAGGGGCGGTGGGCGCGGCTGCGAAAGTGGCCCGCCCAGCAAATAAATCTTCCCTTTACGCTGCGCGGGCGTCCCACGAGTTGGTGGCTCACTCGGCGGGATTTAACTCAACTCTTCCAGCGCACGTACTGAATACCCTTTATTTCGGAAGCGGCACAAAGGGGGCGGTGAAAGGCTTAGCGTCTCCAAACGTGACGGGGCAACTGCGGCGAGCAGCGGGCTCGACGAGCGGCGAGTATTCGGGACATCGTGACCGCAATGTGAGCGAGCGGACTTAGCACAAGTTACGGGGCCAAAGTTGACGCGATTCTTTCGCGCCGAAAACGACGCTTTCACTGTACTTAGCATTTTTGGGCTCCATCCCCCAGTTCATTCGTTCGTTGTCCTCTTTCCATCTGCTTTGGCTGTCGATACGTGTCAAACCGTTTTCCTGCGGTGGGCGTCAATATGAGTAATGAACTCACACTTCTAACGAAATTTATTACTTGTCGAAGAAGGAAAAGACGGAACACACGATAGATATTGTCTGTTTCCGCCTGTCCTTTTTATTTATTTATTTATATATTTATTTATTTATTTATTTAGGTACCCTAAGGGCCCAAGTGGGCAGTACATATGGGGAGAATGAGTTGAAAACCGACGAAACATACAATATTGCTGAAGGAAAGGATCAACGCAATAAAAGTGACATTGAAATTTCATAAAAGCACGAGAAGTGTACAATGCAATTGCAAAATAGAGCGTTAAACATTTTCCCCAAAAACAAAAAGTGTAAAAGTGACAGAGAATCTGGCATTTTAAAAGCAGGAACACACAATTGCAGCCCAGAAAAAGATGAGCATGATACGACACGCTACCGAGTAGTTTGAATGGCTAAAAATGCGAGGAGTGCGGTTTGATAAGAAGAGACGTCTGTTAGATCTACTGGGCTACTTGGTAAATAAATGGTAAGGAATTTTTGTGTATGCCTTTTTTTTTGTCTGTCTTTGACGTGTGCTTCGTTTTTTCCTCTTTCGTCCAGTGTTACAGTTCGCTAGAAGTATGAGTTCAGTAGTCAGTAACCAACTCGCCCAACTCTCCGCTTTAATTGTCGAGATGATCTTCAAAAAAGGAAGGTGGAGGGACAGATTGGAGGGAGCAAGCGGGAGGGCCGGCTGAGGCAAATTAAGTTTCGTAATAAGAAACTTTTTACATAACTGCATAGGTCGGCAGACTCACTTCCGAGTGCACTGATACACCACCTATACGCACCACTTACGAGTGAGCTGTGAGTGAGCCTCATCATCTTTTCAAGCAGGAGAGAGGGAGGGCGAGTGAGTGTGAGCGCTACACGCGGTGAGCCCCGCTCACCCAACACGAGTGTGAGCGCCACTCACCACTAACCACTCACGAGTGTTGAGTCCAGCTAATCACTCGGTAGTGTTAGCGAGCGCGCTCATGAGTGATATCGGCCACAAGTAAGTGGCATTGGCTGACACTGATCACGAGAGAGAGAATACATTTTTATGAGCTCAAATGTGAGAGCGGAAGCCTGGTCCGGGAATCCATGCGTTGCCTTAGCCGTCTTGGCCCGTGTCACCATGGAGAGTCTGGTCCTCCGGTTGACAGCTGGTCAACAGTATCTCCCACAGCTCAAGAAAGGAACTGATGGATATCACTGAAGTTGACGTTTTGTACTTTTGTAAACAAAAGTCACTACTCAGCAAAACGTTTAGAACAACGTTTAGTAGAACTCTTGGAGAAAGTTAAAGAAAAAAAAAAGGCGATCAAGGAATGATCCTTCATCGATGTTCACTGGAGAAATCTTTTCAAAAACATGCGCAAGATTAGCAATTCGTAAAATAGCCATAAGAACACAGACACAATGGTTAGAAAAATTGTTCTTAGAGATGTTCAAGAAAAACGAATCAATAAAACGGGTTAGACGAACCAAATTGAATGCATAATTACAGGGGGAATCGTTTAAAAAAATTGAGTCTATTTATGATCATGCGTAATAAAAACAATCATAGAACATCGGCGAAGCTGTAATTGATTTCAATCATAGAACAATGGTGAAGGTGTGATTGATTTCAACTGTTTACTTTCTTACCTTTTAGTTAATCAGTGGCACGCTAGCATCTCTTTCTGTAGCAAAAGCTCCCTGCAGTGAAACTCAGGGTGACTAACTGTCCGTGTGTTGGTATGACCGCGCTCCAAATGTCCCAGTAAAAACATTACAATAAAAGCGTGTAATTCTATTCCTTACGTTCCGTAGATTTTGGATTGTGTTATAATTGATTGTTTTGCATTATTCACCCAATCGTTATCACAACACTTATTTGAGAAATGTTAAGTAGTGAAATCATTTTTTACCGCTAAGCTGTACGTATGCATTTTTTCTTGCGGAGGTCCGCAAGCAGGATGGTTCAGCAGGCTATACGCTTTTCCGCAAAGCGAAATTTCACCGAACGTCGACACGCGCGCGCTCTCGTTTTTTGCAGCCATTAGAAAACGGCCGCAACCGCCGGGGTCAAATCGGCGTTTTTGGTATCAGCAGCGCAATGCCTTAGCCACTGAGCTACAGCGGCAGGTTAACCCATAAACCTTATTAATAGGACCAATTAAAACTATTCGTCAGCCACAGAAGCTGTTTAGCGGTGCTTCTGTATAACCATCGTGCACTACGGGCTTCATCGGCACGCAGCGATGACGTATTTTTTTTTATCGCTGTCTTCTATCTCTCCATTCTGGGATTTTCCTAACGGGCCAAGAGCTGTCCATTTGTTCTTCGTTCCGCCATGAAGAGGGTTGCGGTGATCGGTAATTTGAATGACTTAAAATTCTCGCAAAGTATTTTAAAGGGACCCTGCAACACTTTCCGATAAACCCCTTCACTCTTTCCTTCGCGCCTAGAAGCACTGCGAAAGCTACAGTTATCGCCAGCACGGAGCGACACTTCTCAGGGCAGAAATTTGGGCTAGTTGGTGATGGGACTTCGACATGGTAAAAAAGCGCACTAAAACGAGGACACAAGAACCGCGTGATTTGCTCGTCGCACCAGATACGCCTTCCATTTTTGGTTTGCTTTTGTGGCTTTATTTTTAAAGTTGCTGTCCAAAAGCGTTCATGGCTGCGACTGAAGAAAAAGCGGCCAAGAGCCGCTACATGGTCTCACTGATGTGCTTCGGGCAGTCGAAGAACGCCAAGACCGGGAAAGGGAAAAATATTTTGAGCAAGTTTCCAGGTAACCTGATGAGCATGAAGCAGCAATGTTTGGCTGAGGTACTTAGCGACCCACTAATCTTATGTACTGTGTGGGTTAAGTTTAAAAGCATTTAAGATATAAAAAGTTGGAAAAAGTGTAGCACGTCCCCTTTAACCCGCCGCGGTGGCTCAGTGGCTAAGTCGTTGCGCTGCTGAGCACGAGGTCGCGGGTTCGATTCCCGGCCGCGGCGGCCGCTTTTCTGTTGGAGGCGAAAAGCAAAAACGCCCGTGTGTACGAGATTTCGGCGCACGTTAAAGATCCCCAGGTGGTCAAAATTAATCCGGAGCCCTCCACTACGGCGCGCCTCATCGCCTGCGTTGCGTCGGCGCGTTAAACCCCACAATCAATCAATCAACGTCCCCTTTAACATGCGAGCGCTGGCGAGCTCCTGGGACAACGCCCACGACTTTTAGCTGACCGTTTTTGACGCTCCGCAATGCTCCCGACGGCCCGCTAAGCACAACCGGAGCGTCGGCGGTAGAAAGGCTTTTAGCTAAGCGATAACCGTATCTCCCTCGACGGGGAATGAATCGCGTAGTGCCCATGTGCGTGGGCAAACCGAAACGTCATCGCAAAGTAAAGATACGCATCGGAATTTGGTAGCTCAAGTAATGTAAAGTACCGTGTGTAGTGCCTTATTTCATTTTTTAAAACGATGTAGTTGCTTACACGGTGTAATGGTTCTAAATTATTTTAATGAAGCCGATAAACTTTGGAATAGCCAAGAGAAGGCTGTCTTTCTCAGCGCTGCATTGAAGCAGCCCCGCGCTTCAGTCGACGTTTTTCGCTTCCGTACTAAAGCTTGTTGAAGAGTGTGACACCTTTGCCTATTCGGAAGAGATTTCGCGATTTCGTCGCTCACGTATCAACTACAGAAACGGAGTTCGCGGGACCCGCCGCGGTGGCTCAGTGGCTAAGGCGTTGCGCTGCTGAGCACGAGGTCGCGGGTTCGATTCCCGGCCGCGGCGGCCGCTTTTCTGATGGAGGCGAAAAGCAAAAACGCCCGTGTGTACGAGATTTCGGCGCACGATAAAGATCCCCAGGTGGTCAAAATTAATCCGGAGCCCTCCACTACGGCGCGCCTCATCGCCTGCGTTGCGTCGGCGCGTTAAACCCCACAATCAATCAATCACGGAGTTCGCGGGAGCGTGCTCGCATCGCGGGGGCAGCCATGCTGTTATTCCGCACGGTAGCGTAAGCTGCCGCGACGGTCCGCTAAGAGGCCGGGGCCCGCTCCGGTAACGCCGGTAGCGCGCTAGCGTGCCACGCATGCGCAATGGCGCTCCCGCTTGCTATCGGAGCGGAGCGGACCGTCAGAAACGGTCAGCTAAAACTCTCACGCTGTGGTGAAGTTGCGTTTGCTACCCGACGCCTGTGCTTGCCCGTCACTCTCAGCGCACAGATGCCGCGTCACGTCTGTCCAGACAGCCTTCGCTCGAAGACGATGCTTCAGTTGCAGCGTCCGTGGGACGCTAGGAATACCCTTGTTCCCGTGCTTCGATTTCGGACCATTTTGCAGTGTTGCCTTCTTGTAAACGTCGTGCGAATTTCTGAGCAAACCTTCGTCGGTGGGTGCGCGATTTGTGCGAATAGGTCAAGCAGTGACAGAGACGTGGTATGGCCGTTCGCTGTGCACTAAACGACGACTGATATCAGTCGCTGGCGGTGAGAACTTTCCGTTGGTATTCGCTTCCCTGTGCGGTGAAAAGCGTTGACACTCACTATCCTGCTGTTGGCGCCTTCAAATGGTGACGAGTGGTTAGTTTTACCATTTGCAAACGAGATGTTGGTGTGCAAGTTGGCCGCAACACAAATTTCTCGCGTCGGGGTGCAGTGCTCTTGCGGTCTGTGTTCGTGTCAGGCAGTGGTGGTACAAGAGACTGCAGGTGAGCAGCAACTTAGAGGACATGTTTTGGGACTGGTGCTTTGACTTTTGTGCGGAAGGTGCGCGGCGTGGGCTCGCTTGAAGGACGGATCACACGGACCCAAGATTGCCGGTGAGCTTACTTATTGAGCCATCATTTTACCCCAAATGAAAACAGTGTACACAATCCGTTCAGGGAAATTAATAACAGCCACAGTAGCTGCGGTAAACTGGTTAGGAAAATAGTAAGACTTTTCTAGCTGTACTTCGTGCACCTTGTTGCGCTTCGTATTCCGCGATTGCGTTTGTTGATAACCTTAGCATACATCAGCAAATACCAGTGTCAGCACTTCGAAAGTTTTTATGATACCTCAGTACTTCTTTTTCGAGACTGTAAAGCCGGTTATCATGGTCGTACATAACTCTCCAAACACTCGCCGAAACATCTTGGTATGCAGATCAATGGAATACTCGTGGACTGTTAGCAATAGCGACGTATATGCCGGGACCGGGTGAATTTGGGCTTTGAGTGGCGCGGAGACGCTTCGTCACCGACGTAGAGACACCCGGTTGCTTTGCGTGCTTTCGATTGGAGGCTGTTCGCTTCTTAGCGCACCGCTCTGTCTGTCTGTCTCTGTCTGTGTCTGTCTGTCTGTCTGTCTGTCTGTCTGTCTGTCTGTCTGTCTGTCTGTCTGTCTGTCTGTCTGTCTGTCTGTGTCTGTCTGTGATGACCGTGACGGCCTGAGGATAAGTAGGAGAAAAAACGCTAATTTATTGAGAATGAAAGTGGGTGGCTTTCTTAGTCCAGATAGCCGCGACCGAGCGCAGCAGCCTTGGTGCAAGCGATGGGGCGTTCATGGTCCTCGCAGCGTGAGCAGGCCAGCGGGCGCAACCACGGCTCTGGCGATGGGGAAGGGACAGGGTTAGGTGCGTAGGGGCGTTCGGGACGGAGCATGAGGGGCGCTTGTATTGACAAGTGGAGGGGGAGATGTAGTGAAGTATCTGTGTTGTAGTATGAGTTTGTAGTATGTGTAATATGCGCTTGAGGAAAAAAAATGTTTAGTGAGTTCGAGTAGGCGGAATCCCGTTTTGCCTAGGTATACATAACCGGAAGAACGTTAACAACACCACACTGCTCGTAATCGGAGAGGAGTTTTGCCTAACATTTTTCGAGGGAGCGGGGGTTAGCGCTAGCGTTATTTTCCCACTAGATCCTGAATACCCGCACGCTTCAGTGGAACGTTGGGAGCTTCTGGATGCCTTGGCTTTCCGGGCCTTAATCTAATTACCAGGCGCGTGGAAACCGCCAATCGATAAACACCGTGAGACAACAAGCCAGGAGGTGGCCCGCTGGGAGTTTTATAAATGAGTTTACCGCTTAATGTTAAAGGGAGATAAAATACCGGAAAAGGAACGAACAGGCAGTGCAGCTTAAGCATTCACACATCTTCGTCCTCGTGGGGATAATATAAAAACACATCGCTTCTCCCTTTGAGCATATGCTTGCCGCACTGGGCTAACCATTTGCGTATCCCCGAAGGCTTGTAAACTACATTACGTATTTAAGTCGCTAATTTAAAATTACAAACGCAAAATATTAATATAAAATGTCTCGTTAAGATAACAAACATTGAAAGAAAGTTTGATGGAGGGCTAAGGAAAGGAATCCAACAATAACGAAAGTAAATGGTTTAGCGGCCAGCAAATGGTGGAGAAAAGTTTGGACAGGGAATAACGCATTAGAAAAACAGGGTATGCTTATGGGGAACAAGAATCAGAAAATTCATAGTGTGGCCACTGGTGTTGATTGATTGGTTGTAGGCTTTTCCGCGCCGACTCAACGCAGGTGATGATGCGTAGTGGAGGGCTCCGGATGAATTTTGACAACCTGGGAATCTTTAACGTGCGCCGTAATCTCGTACACCTGGGCCGTTTTGCTTTTCGACTCCATCAGAAAAGCGCCCGCCGCGGCCAGGACACGAACCCGCGTCCCCGTGCTCAGTAGTAGCCACGGGTTTTCCACCTTTCCAGATGATTATGAACCGCCCGGGCTGATTGATGGGCTATCCCGACTTAGCCCACATATTAGTCTTTATTCTCTCTTTCTCTGTCTCTTTTCCACTCTGCTCTATCCTTTGACTCTCCTTCTACTGCGCCTCTTTTGCACTGGGTTCTAAGCTGGTCAACAATATCACCAGCGCACTTTTTTTTCCGTTCCCTCGAACCACCACCACTACAACCACAATATGATGAATTGCATGGTCATGCGCTTCCAGAAGTGTTACGTAGGCACAAACGCGGTGCAGCTTTGGCTTTCTAAACTGCAGCCAGAACTGCTTAGGGAATCAGACAAACGTGGAACAAGCGTTTTCTCAACCCGCTGTAGTCAAACAAATGTATCCCATGTCAGCAGGTGCTGTCTAGCGATACACCGGGCTACACTCTAAGGCAATCCCCTGGTTCAGCTAGCCCTCAATGCATTCAAGTGACCAATCTACACCGCTAACAAAGGAAATTCGGCGAGTGACTGCAACGTAAATCTATTAGACTTGTTTGTTTCATTTACGATGTGGAATTACGCATGCATTGCGTGACGCCAGAGCGCAGATTGAAACTTTTGAGTACAATAGCATGTTTGACATCATCATTAGGGGAAATTTTACGCTTGGCTGCATGAATTGGTCAATCAAGGACGCCGTGGCGGAGCTGAACCAAGGGATTGCCTTAGAGTGCGGGGAATTGCGGCGCATACCAGCAGTTTCTTTTACAGTGAAGTTTACAAGAGAATTTATCGCTGCAAGAAAACGCAATTTAGCAGAAAAAAAATTTGAAGGAGGCATAAACACCACTTTGTCAGCGTTGCAAATGCTCCTACGCCGGCGGCTTGTTTTCCCGCACTATAAAGGGCCCGGAAAATGCACCCCCTCTTTACCTACACATCGATATCCTGATTCCCAATCACTTCGCAGTATTCAAGTACTTGCGGCGGGCGTCTCGTAGCTTCTTTTGCGGCTAAAAAAACTCGAATTTTGTTCGAGGCATTCACTGCTTACTGCGAAGTACGTAGCGTTTACATGTATCAAAAGATATGCAAAGAGAAGAGGCTTTTTTTTTTTTTCAAAAAGACCGTTCGAAATATTCAACGCCTTTGGTCAGCCAGGCAACTCGATACGCTTCAGATGTCGCTCTGCAAAACCTGTATCCGACTCAGACCGGGTCATTCTCAAGTCTTTCCTAGCATTTTGCAAGTGTCCTCTTAGGGAAGCTGCGATCTCATTTCCATTACCAACTTGCATAATTTACTGAGCCTACGTGGCATCATTACCACTACACCTCAGATTATCAACATTAGAAAGCAAAAGCAGGGGACTGAACGATCAGACTACACCATCTTGTACATTAAGATTGTGATGGCATAGTTTTCGCTATGAATAAGTGCACGGGTATCGTAGTACTTCCATTGCTTCCTGTGCTTCCACTGCAAGAACGCTGGTCGTAAACAACTAGCGAAAGCCGGAAATAAAGAAAAAAGCTCTAATGTTGTGGAGGCGCAGACGGTTTCGTGCCCACCGCAATATTTTATCGCAACGCGATGCATCCGTTCAATGGCTAAGGCGTTGCGCTGCCAGGCATGCAGGTCGAGTGTTAGATTACGGGTCACGACGGCCATTGCTTTTTGGTAGAGGCGAGACACAAAAGTGCCCATGCGTCGAGGTTTCGGCGCGCATTATGGTGCAAATAAATCCTCAGCCTTTCACTACGGCTTGCCTCGTATCCCAGTTTGAATTGGTCATCCATCTGTACGTTGTTGGGAGGTTCTACTGAATGACCAAAGAAAGTCGCAGCCAGTGTTTATCAGAATTACTGCCACCCTAACGCTTTTAGTAGACAGTTATCGTCGAATAGCCATGCTACGAGCGGCAATGCGAAACACAAAAGGGAATGTGTTGATCAAAATACACAGTTGTGCGAGGGTGTCCGCGACGCATGTTCTCAGTGTAAGCCGTAGGCTCGCTCAATGTTAGCTAGCATCCCTGGTAAGCGTTCCCACTATTTCGCGAACTCATAAATAGTTGTTAGTATAGGCGCACCTTAAGTTAGGCGAAAAGGGAAACGAAAGTGCACTGAAGGCTGGGTTCTTTCGTTTTGTATCACAAAGAGAATCTCTGACTAGAGGCACTTGCAACAGAGAATGTGTTCCGTCTCTGAAGACAGCTTGTTTCTGCAAAGAGGAAAAAAAAAACGAGACTTGAGCGATGGTGGGCGTCTTCGAAACAAATGAGCTCGCTAAGGTCGTTCAGTCAGCGCTCGTGACATCAATCAAGAGCTTACTCAGCAATCTAGATTCTATTACCCCGCCTATCGAATGTTCAGTCTGCCCTCTTGCCCATAGAACACGGTTGTTTTGCCGGTTTTTGCTGTCCTCGAGCCGGACGTTATTCACGGAATGATAGTTCGTAACACCCCAGGCACTGCGTGGGCAGCACGGAATTAGGATGTGGCATTAGGCAACCGCATCAGCCGGCCGCCGACCTGAAGCCCTGCATTATCATCAGCGCGAACTTCGCTCTCGTTACTGACTTCTCATTAGGAGACTGCAAATGAGTTGTTGCGAAAGCATTGGAGATAAGTCGGTTGACATCGACGGCCCGAACGTGATCTCTCGCGGTTGGCCAGAATGAAGAAGTAACGCGACACCCAAAGGTTTCCCCCTCCCCTGATGACTGACCGATAATGGGGTTTCACGCGCCGACGCTACACAGGCGATGTGTGCCGTAGTGGAGGGCTCCGCATTATTTTGACCACCTGGGATTCTTTAACATGCGCCGAAATCTCCATCACACGGGCGGTCTCGCTTTTCACCTCCTTCAGAAAAGCGGCCGCCACGGCTGGGAATCGAACCCGCGTGCTTGGGCTCTGCAGGTTTCTCACCCCCTTCTCCCTCCTTCACCCCCCCCCCCCCCCCGCCAAAAAAAAAAAAAAAAAAGCAAAGCAGGCGATAGGAGCTACATTTAGCATCCCACGTAACGAACGCAGGTCGATTCCTTGATGAGGTTCGCCTAAGACGTCTCGTTCAGAACGTCCGACGGTGCCACAAGATCCAAAGAGTTATATTTGGCCCTCCCGCTGCGTTGCCTTTGCTGTGCGTCTGCGGGTCTGAAACTATAGCAGAAGATGTGCCGGCTATGTGTCTGACACAAGAACATAATTTCGCTCAAAATTTTTACCGGCGTATCGAACCGAAAACCAAAAACAAATACCGGTTTGGAACCGGTTAAAACAAACGTGCCTTATCAGGATGTAGAAAAACAAAATATATAAAAAAATTCAAAATTCTTCTATTTCCAAATAACAGGGGTGCAATTTCAAAGCAAACTTTACACAATTAGGGGAGGCATTACTGAAACAGGTGAAGAAGAAAGGATTTACCAGCTACGGACGTTATGCCGCTCTAGGGAGTATATACATAAAGCCACCGCCAAGATATCACAGCCGGATATAATTTCTATCATTTTCCTTTTTTGGAGAAATTGGAATCCTCGGTATCAAATCACGCATCAGGCTGACCGTCAAAACCTAGAATTAGACCTGCGTAGTGGCGCGTTCAAGTACCCGCGTTTTATACTAGCGCTGTCGCATAAAAAAAGTCATACAGCAGCCAACGTAAATGCTACCAATCAATTCAATTATTCGGTCACCTGGAATAAATTGTTACCTCTCACCTCCTCGAGGGTATAAGCCGTAATTTTTTAGAAGCAATTCGCAGCCGTTGCATTATTCCTCTGATCACTGGAATGTAATACTCCCTACAAGGTACTAAAGTGATGTGATGTGATGTGGTAGCTATCACGCAAGCGTTCGTCACAATGAACACTTATGTCATCGTTCTGCCTCTTTCGTGGCCATCGTTCTCTCCGATACACTGCGGAATCTTATTAAAGATTACGCCACTACAAACTGAAAGGGTAACTCGACAAGCGTAGCACCAGATTGAACTTTTTGAGGGAGATGCACTTTACTTCGTCGACAGCTGTGCCCCCCCCCCCTGTAACGAATGAGCATTAGAGTGGTGAGTTGGAACGTTAGTAAAAGTGCACCCCCGAAAACAAATCAGAGCTGAAAACGTAAGAACAAGCAGAGTGGACGTGCATTGGGCGAATGGGAGCGTGTGGGACCAGCCTGCCTTCCACGCATGTGTTATTTGCTTTAGTGCTGTTTTTTGTTCCTTCTAAGACGATATACATATTGTGCCTGGAAGGTATGGGGACGCAGTGCGCACCGTACTCTAACATGCTTCCCTACTATATCTATTATTGCTTGTATCTGTTAAAGAATGCCCGAAATTGTCCGCTCTACCATTGCTTAAAACTGACGATATACTAGGAACCATGGCGCTCGCTTCCTTGGCATTGGCGACACGTTTGGTTGTGAAAAGTCGTACAGAAGGGATAACGGCCATATCGAATTTTCGAATTTTCTTTTCGAATTGCTTTTTCGAATTTTCTTACATTGCGCGTAATTATTTAAAACCACGTGAGGTGCCTTTTCTTTTTGTTGTTTTTCTGTGGAAACACACTTTTTAAAAAGGTTGGCGCATTTAAGGCCTCGATGTTTCATGCCTCTGCTCCTAGGCAAATCTTATGTTGCAGAGCGGGTGTATTTAACGTGCGTCTTGGCGATATTTAACATGCGTTGAAATCTCGACACATGGGCGTTCTCGTTTTCTGTCTACATCAGAACGGTCGCGAGGGACGGTGATAAAACCCGCACCCTTGGGGTCAAGAGCAAATACTCTGAAGGTCCCGCTTGTCACTTTGTAGGTGTGCGAGTTTTTTAAACAAATTATGAAATGAAAAACTTGTGGGCCCTTCGGGTGTGGACCCTGGCCGTCGCGCCGTGAAGCACTCTTTCAGCATGAATGCTCCTATAAAGTCGCAGCTAGGGAAGGGCAAAGTCGTTTTATGTCGCCTGCAATCTGCCGAGAACGACATTTCATTTGGTCAGCCTTGCACTCAGCGCGGGCTAGCAGCTGCAACATACCATTGCTACATTGGTGCGCATTCTTTTTGATTGATTGACTGTAGGGTGTAACGCGCCGACGCATTAGATCAAACAGTAGACCTTTCGTAGAATTGAACCCTTGATTTTGCGGTACATTAAGGCTCTTTTGAATGTTTCACGCGTTGGATCGTTCGCCACGTTGATATAAAGAATAGAGTGGATCTTACGTCACGGTAGATAATTCGTG